>NW_027263253.1:0-94862 GCF_902827115.2 Pseudochaenichthys georgianus
GTGTTTTAAAGGACCTAGAGGAGAGGAAACAGAAGTGTTTAAAGGACCTAGAGGAGAGGAAACAGAAGTGTTTTAAAGGACCTAGAGGAGAGGAAACAGAAGTGTTTTAAAGGACCCAGAGGAGAGGAAACAGAAGTGTTTTAAAGGACCTAGAGGAGAGGAAACAGAAGTGTTTTAAAGGACCTAGAGGAGAGGAAACAGAAGTGTTTTAAAGGACCTAGAGGAGAGGAAACAGAAGTGTTTTAAAGGACCCAGAGGAGAGGAAACAGAAGTGTTTTAAAGGACCTAGAGGAGAGGAAACAGAAGTGTTCTAAAGGACCCAGAGGAGAGGAAACAGAAGTGTTTTAAAGGACCTAGAGGAGAGGAAACAGAAGTGTTCTAAAGGACCTAGAGGAGAGGAAACAGAAGTGTTTTAAAGGACCTAGAGGAGAGGAAACAGAAGTGTTTTAAAGGACCTAGAGGAGAGGAAACAGAAGTGTTTTAAAGGACCTAGAGGAGAGGAAACAGAAGTGTTTTAAAGGACCTAGAGGAGAGGAAACAGAAGTGTTCTAAAGGACCTAGAGGAGAGGAAACAGAAGTGTTCTAAAGGACCTAGAGGAGAGGAAACAGAAGTGTTTTAAAGGACCCAGAGGAGAGGAAACAGAAGTGTTCTAAAGGACCTAGAGGAGAGGAAACAGAAGTGTTCTAAAGGACCTAGAGGAGAGGAAACAGAAGTGTTTTAAAGGACCTAGAGGAGAGGAAACAGAAGTGTTTTAAAGGACCTAGAGGAGAGGAAACAGAAGTGTTTTAAAGGACCTAGAGGAGAGGAAACAGAAGTGTTCTAAAGGACCTAGAGGAGAGGAAACAGAAGTGTTCTAAAGGACCTAGAGGAGAGGAAACAGAAGTGTTCTAAAGGACCTAGAGGAGAGGAAACAGAAGTGTTTTAAAGGACCTAGAGGAGAGGAAACAGAAGTGTTTTAAAGGACCTAGAGGAGAGGAAACAGAAGTGTTTTAAAGGACCTAGAGGAGAGGAAACAGAAGTGTTCTAAAGGACCTAGAGGAGAGGAAACAGAAGTGTTTTAAAGGACCTAGAGGAGAGGAAACAGAAGTGTTTTAAAGGACCTAGAGGAGAGGAAACAGAAGTGTTCTAAAGGACCTAGAGGAGAGGACATGTTCAGAGGAGACTCCAGCTGATGGTTCATCGTTAAACCTTCATCCGGTCAGCAGACAGATACTGGATTACGCTCAGAAGCTGTCAGAGGATATCGTCGCTCAGGCTCTGCAGATCTGCTGGCAGGTGGAGATTCAACACGAAGAGTTTCCCTTCATTGATTCCGAGTGTGAATACACAATGTGAACTTCATAGTGTTCTACATGACGTGATGTCAAGATGTTTAAATGTCAAGTGCATGTTGAACTCCTGAAGTGCTGCAGGAATGAAGACTCTCCGTCCTCAACATGTGATTTAGTTTGGAGTTGGTGCTCATTCCTAAGCATTGCGACACAGACAAACATGTATTATGCAAATATAACTTGTACTTTAGTATGGTATTTCCATGTTCTGCTACGTTGTACTTCTACTCCACTACAATTCAGAGATAAATAGTGTACTTTTATTCCTTTACGGATTACCTTTAGTTAATTTACAGATATAAATTAATGAAAAACAATATAATCAGGTGTTAAATCAGCCTTTAGTTCCACCTGGAGTGAATCCACCAGCTACCCTGCAGTCTGCAAAGTACTTCAGACTAGCTGCCCTTCACCAGCTACCCTGCAGTCTACAAAGTACTTCAGACTAGCTGCTCCTTCACCAGCTACCCTGCAGTCTACAAAGTACTTCAGACTAGCTGCACCTTCACCAGCTACCCTGCAGTCTACAAAGTACTTCAGACTAGCTGCTCCTTCACCAGCTACCCTGCAGTCTACAAAGTACTTCAGACTAGCTGCACCTTCCACCAGCTACCCTGCAGTCTACAAGTACTTCAGACTAGCTGCTCCTTCACCAGCTACCCTGCAGTCTACAAAGTACTTCAGACTAGCTGCACCTTCACCAGCTACCCTGCAGTCTACAAAGTGACTTCAGACTAGCTGCAACTTCACCAGCTACCCTGCAGTCTACAAAGTACTTCAGACTAGCTGCACCTTCACCAGCTACCCTGCAGTCTACAAAGTACTTCAGACTAGCTGCACCTTCACCAGCTACCCTGCAGTCTACAAAGTACTTCAGACTAGCTGCACCTTCACCAGCTACCCTGCAGTCTACAAAGTACTTCAGACCTAGCTGCTCCACCACTACCCTGCAGTCTACAAAGTACTTCAGACTAGCTGCTCCTTCACCAGCTCTGAGAACACTTTCATGATCAATCATTATAAAACCATCATATTATTATTCTGAAATGGACCAATCTGCAACAGACTATTCCTACACTCTGTACTTGTACTTTGTACTCAAGTCAATCTGAGTACTCTACTTTACTCAAGTACAAGATCTGAGTACTTCTACTTTTACTCAAGTACAAGATCTGAGTACTTCTACTTTTACTCAAGTACAAGATCTGAGTACTTCTACTTTTACTCAAGTACAAGATCTGAGTACTTCTACTTTTACTCAAGTACAAGTCTGAGTACTTCTACTTTTACTCAAGTACCAGATCTGAGTACTTCTACTTTTACTCAAGTACAAGATCTGAGTACTTCTACTTTTACTCAAGTCTCAGTTCTGAGTACTTCTACTTTTACTCAAGTACAAGATCTGAGTACTTCTACTTTTACTCAAGTCATCTGAGTACTTCTACTTTTACTCAAGTACAAGATCTGAGTACTTCTACTTTTAATCAAGTACAAGATCTGAGTACTTCTACTTTTACTCAAGTACAAGATCTGAGTACTTCTACTTTTACTCAAGTACAAGATCTGAGTACTTCTACTTTTACTCAAGTACAAGATCTGAGTACTTCTACTTTTACTCAAGTCCAAGATCTGAGTACTTCTACTTTTACTCAAGTACAAGATCTGAGTACTTCTACTTTTACTCAAGTACAAGATCTGAGTACTTCTACTTTTACTCAAGTACAAGATCTGAGTACTTCTACTTTTACTCAAGTACTCAGATCTGAGTACTTCTACTTTTACTCAAGTACAAGATCTGAGTACTTCTACTTTTACTCAAGTACAAGATCTGAGTACTTCTACTTTTACTCAAGTACAAGATCTGAGTACTTCTACTTTTACTCAAGTACAAGATCTGAGTACTTCTACTTTACTCAAGTACAATATCTGAGTACTTCTACTTTTACTCAAGTACCAGATCTGAGTACTTCTACTTTTTACTCAAGTACCGGATCTGAGTACTTCTACTTTTACTCAAGCACTAGATCTGAGTACTTCTACTTTTACTCAAGTACAAGATCTGAGTACTTCTACATTTACTCAAGTACAAGATCTGAGTACTTCTACTTTTACTCAAGTACAAGATCTGAGTACTTCTACTTTACTCAAGTACAAGATCTGAGTACTTCTACTTTTACTCAAGTACAAGATCTGAGTACTTCTACTTTTACTCAAGTACAAGATCTGAGTACTTCTACTTTTACTCAAGTACAAGATCTGGTACTTCTACTTTTACTCAAGTACAAGATCTGAGTACTTCTACTTTTACTCAAGTAAAGATCTGAGTAATTCTACTTTACGAAAGTACAAGATCTGAGTACTTCTACTTTTACTCATTACAAGATCTGAGTACTTCTACTTGTATTCAAGAACAACATCTGAGTACTTCTACTTTTACTAAAGTACCAGTTCTGAGTACTTCTACATTTACTCAAGTGCCCAGATCTGAGTACTTCCACTTTACTCACGTACAGATCTGAGTACTTCTACTTTTACTCAGTACAGATCTGAGTACTTCTACTTTTTACCAAGTACAGATCTGAGTACTTCTACTTTTACTCAAGTACAAGATCTGAGTACTTCTACTTTACTCAAGTCCCAGTTCTGAGTACTTCTACTTTTTACTCAAGTACAAGATCTGAGTACTTCTACTTTTACTCAAGTACAAGATCTGAGTACTTCTACTTTTACTCAAGTACAAGATCTGAGTACTTCTACTTTTACTCAAGTACAAGATCTGAGTACTTCTACTTTTACTCAAGTACAAGATCTGAGTACTTCTACTTTTACTCAAGTACAAGATCTGAGTACTTCTACTTTTACTCAAGTACAAGATCTGAGTACTTCTACTTTTACTCAAGTACAAGATCTGAGTACTTCTACTTTTACTCAAGTACAAGATCTGAGTACTTCTACTTTTACTCAAGTACAAGATCTGAGTACTTCTACTTTTACTCAAGTCCCAGTTCTGAGTACTTCTACATTTACTCAAGTGCCAGATCTGAGTACTTCCACTTTTACTCAAGTACAGATCTGAGTACTTCTACTTTTACTCAAGTACAGATCTGAGTACTTCTACTTTTACTCAAGTACAGATCTGAGTACTTCTACTTTTACTCAAGTACAAGATCTGAGTACTTCTACTTTTAATCAAGTACAAGATCTGAGTACTTCCACTTTTACTCAAGTACAGATCTGAGTACTTCTACTTTTACTCAAGTACAAGATCTGAGTACTTCTACTTTTACTCAAGTCCCAGTTCTGAGTACTTCTACATTTACTCAAGTGCCAGATCTGAGTACTTCCACTTTTACTCAAGTACAGATTTGAGTACTTCTACTTTTACTCAAGTACAGATCTGAGTACTTCTACTTTTACTCAAGTACAGATCTGAGTACTTCTACTTTTACTCAAGTACAAGATCTGAGTACTTCTACTTTTAATCAAGTACAAGATCTGAGTACTTCCACTTTTACTCAAGTACAGATCTGAGTACTTCTACTTTTACTCAAGTACAAGATCTGAGTACTTCTACTTTTACTCAAGTACAGATCTGAGTACTTCCACTTTTACTCAAGTACAGATCTGAGTACTTCTACTTTTACTCAAGTACAGATCTGAGTACTTCTACTTTTACTCAAGTACAAGATCGGAGTACTTCTACTTTTAATCAAGTACAAGATCTGAGTACTTCCACTTTTACTCAAGTACAGATCTGAGTACTTCTACTTTTACTCAAGTACAAGATCTGAGTACTTCTACTTTTACTCAAGTACAGATCTGAGTACTTCCACTTTTACTCAAGTACAGATCTGAGTACTTCTACTTTTACTCAAGTACAAGATCTGAGTACTTCTACTTTTACTCAAGTACAGATCTGAGTACTTCTACTTTTACTCAAGTACAGATCTGAGTACTTCTACTTTTACTCAAGTACAAGATCGGAGTACTTCTACTTTTAATCAAGTACAAGATCTGAGTACTTCCACTTTTACTCAAGTACAGATCTGAGTACTTCTACTTTTACTCAAGTACAAGATCTGAGTACTTCTACTTTTACTCAAGTACAGATCTGAGTACTTCCACTTTTACTCAAGTACAGATCTGAGTACTTCTACTTTTACTCAAGTACAAGATCTGAGTACTTCTACTTTTACTCAAGTACAGATCTGAGTACTTCTACTTTTACTCAAGCACAAGATCTGAGTACTTCTACTTTCACTCAAGTACAGATCTGAGTACTTCTACTTAAGTACAGATAGTACTTCTCCCACCTCTAATCAGTGATAACACAACAATAAGGTACACAACATGTGCTTAGTTACTGAGTAGTGAATAAGGAACTAATGGTTAGTTACTGGTAAACAGACTGGGGGGTACTGTATTAAGATGGACTTCTATGGGGAACAGTGCCTTGCTCAGGGACACCTCGGTAGCACTTGGTCTTGCCGGGACTTGAACTGGTGACCTTCCAGTTGCCAAGCCCCTATCGACTTCGCCACCACCGCCCTATTGATGAATCATTGGTTAATGGTAATGAGGAGTTCCTGGGAGACTCTGATTGAAGCAATGGTCCGCTGCAGCAGGGCACTTTTAAACCTGCCATCTTCGGCTGGCTTGGGTCCCACCCTGGATCAACTGGTGGAGGTGGATCCGATTTACCTTACCATTACTTAGGCCGACATGAAAATAACAAAAAGGTTCATGCTGGACTCAAACCCGAGTCCCAACAGCATAAATCACGCAAGACCTGCGCGTTATAAGTGCCCCACAAATCAACATGGCACCTTGTGGAGAATCATAAATTAAATAAGTGTGTTCAAAACACTCACGTCAATTACATGACATTCCATTTACCTGACGCTTTTGGTTTGGATCCCAACAGGAGAGAAACAGGCTATATTCCTTGTGTGTGTCCATCCATCCATCTTCTCCCGCTTATCCGTGGTCGGGTCTCGGGGGGTAGCAGTTCCAGCAGAGAGCCCCAAACTTTCTTTTCCCTGGCGACATCCACCAGCTCTGACTGGGGGGTCCCAAGGCGCTCCCAGGCCAGCGAAGAGATATAATCCCTCCACCTGGTCCTAGGTCTACCCCTCGGTCTCCTCCCAGCTGGACGTGCCTTGTGTGTGTACACATGCCAATAAAGCTGACACTGAATCATTACTATCATTGTTGTTGTCTTTCCTTCAGTCACACTAATGAGTAAGTCTATCTGCAGACGCAAAGCTTGCATTGCATATTAGAACATGAATTTGGCCACTGTTATTATAGTTGCAATATGTAAAATTAGCCCTTAGCACACCGACCAATGTATTTCGTGGGTTGTTTGATGTTGCTACTGATTAGATGTTATATTTAAAACACATCAAAATAAAAATTTTTTAAAATAATAAACATGTTTTCAAGAATCTGATGTGTACTTTATTTCCTGAAGTGTTAACCGTGTGAAAAATGACCACGGAGTATTTTCTCTCTCAAAGTGAATTATCAGCTCTGCACAGTGACACTAAAAGACTGACTAAGAGTACATTTGAACTCTGAGGGCTCTAGGTTTACACTGCACGTGTTGGAAAGCACTCAAGCAGTGTCAAAATAGTTATAGGTATAGTGTATATTCTGACTCCCAAAGTGCTCAAATCTAACTCTTTATTTGGAGTTTATATTTTCCACTTTTTACACCAAACTCTTGGACCTATATACACCCCGAGACTGGTGTTAAATGTACTCTTATAGAGTACAATGTACACTGTGGTTTTTGCTGTGTAGGGGATGTGATGCCTATGCTGTAAAGTATTTTATTTTGGTGAGTCCAGTATTGCTAGAATATAAACCTTTTTTTAAATTGCATTCTGTTTCTAGCGCATGGTCCAGGTTTACATCCTATCAGCTACTGCATGAGCAGACATAGCAACAGGAAATGGGGGGCTATTTAAAAAGTTAGTGTTTAAAAATGTCTATATTGTGAGGCTAAATATTATATTATAGCATAATGTCGCATGGCAAATGTAACGACACACGAGGGCTGCACGATTTTGGGAAAAAATGTAATGTTTTTCTGATTGGTGTGGATGACTGACACACAAGATAAGTCCCAAATGCATCATTTTGTTTGCTGTTATTTATTTAACAGTAGTGCAAGTTTTGGTATGAACATAAGGAACTCTAATATTTGGAATCATTAACTGTATTAAATAAATAATAAGAAAGTGTTTCAATAAAAGGCAAAACAGAACTGTATAACATCTCCTGATGTCAAAATATAAAATAATTACAATGATAAATATAAAACAAAATTAAATCTGTACCTTTAGGAGCAATGTCTAACATGTGTAATTAACTTGTGAGTGTGTGAGGCCATTATGCCTAAATAAAGGTACTCAAGCTTTACTCTATTTTCAAGTTTTTTAGTTAGTCGAGGAAACCCTCTCGCTGGGGACTGAGACTGACTCGGATGTGATTGAGCATGTTTGACGTGATACCACTAGCATACCGCACCGCTGTCGAACAACGCCGACACACCGTCCTCGTCCGATCCACAACTCGCACCCCATCGTTGTTGTAGTCCACAGGGAACCCGAAATGTTCCCACACAGCTGATTTAAAAGAAGCAGGTGGGTTCTAGCTCCTGAGTGTTGTGTGAACTCGCCAAAGCTACTGACTGTTCTTCTTCATGTATTGTATTTTGTTGTGTTCTTGTTATTCATTTGTTATTTACGGGCGGCTGGCTTTTAGGCGCAATACCGCCCCCGGGATTATATATAGTGCAATACTGCCCTGAGTGACAGACTTTTTTCCCACTCAAAAAAAGGCGTATTCGCCGTGTGACTGCATGTGCCGAACCGTGACGAATACCGTTACACCCCTAACAGCTATTGTGCAATAAATGTGTATTGCATGTATATATTTTTTTGTAAAAATGTCAGTTAAAGCTTAAAAGAATAAAGATATTTTTGTTATCTAAACGTTTGACCTCTTTCTTTTACAATTTTGGAATCAAAACGGGGAATCGATAAGAACCGGAATCGATACATTTCAAACGATACCCTCCCCTAATTATCCGTAATCATTTCAAAGTGACACAGACACATTGGATTAACCTTCAGCAGCGTTTTTATGCCATTGAAAACGACTTTTGATCAGAAACTAAGGTGAGACGATCTCCCGTGTTTGCTCCGTAATGCTACGTGTTGTGATGTCTGTGTTTGGTTCCCCTGTCGCGAGTTCTGATCGCTCAGTGATGATACCAATACCTATAGAATCTCAGCTTTAATCGGATATCTTGTATGTGCAGTTACGATAAGTAATAAGGGTGTTTTTAACCTCGAGTTCTGTGCTAAGTGCGATTGCATTCTTTCGCTCAGGACTCATTTAGACACTTCTTGTGAGACTTTGTTTCGGTAAAAATGGTTCGTATCTTCAGTTAGCTGAGTTTCTAACCGTTAAAGTGAGTATGACACATTAATAGGTATATAAATATTAAGATGCCCTGAGACACAGTTTCGTGAAAAAAACACCCCGCAGGCCCCAGATTTGGTAATATATCCGAGTGCAAGCGTACAGTTTGAGCAGAAGCAGGCACTATTTGAGTGTGAAAGGGTTTGAGGGAAAGAAACTACATCTGAACGTGAAGTCCATAAATTATACTCAAATGTAAAGACCACGCTCTTGAATAAAGATAGGGAATAACCCCCATAGTAACCAGCTTTATTATTACTTGTTTCCAAAGAGAAGTTGTAAGACAAAAGTACAACAGTTGTAACATAAAGTTGTAGACAAACCGGCAGACAGTAGGCAAAGGGCTGGTCGGGGAAACGCGAGGGTTCCAGGAGTAGGCAAGACGGGAGACGCAGGTACAGGCAGGGTCAGGGAGCAGGCGAGGCAGAATAGTCCGGGTACAGGCAGGGTCAGGGAGCAGGCGAGGCAGAATAGTCCGGGGACAGGCAGGGTGAAAACCGGGAGAGCATTGTGGGAGGTAATGAGGGAACGAACGGCATACTGCGAAATACGATCATGCACTGAGGTGAGAGTGAAGGGGGCCTATATACTAGTGGAGCCAATTGTGTTAGTCTTCCTAGGAAGGCCGTTTATCAGGCAAATAGTCATTCAATATCCACCAGAGCCAACGGTTGTTTTATTATAAAAAAAGGCCTGCATATGCAGTATTTTATAGGAGGGGTGTCTAACTCCTCCAGAATGTAAAACTCTGGACTCAACAGTAAATGGACACTGAATGCACATAACCCTTACATTTAAATTAAAACATTTGGAGAAAATCAGGAGGAATGCCAGCTTGACTCAGAAAATGATCAGATGGAGGCAGAATGAGTGCGCTGGTGGACTTTAAGGTTATTACCTTGAGAAAAGGTTCTCCCACACTTTTCACACCTATATGGTTTCTCTCCTGTGTGAACACGACGATGGATTGTGAGTTGACCTGATGTATTGAATGACTTTTCACACTCTTCACACCTATATGGTTTCTCTCCAGTGTGAACACGACGATGGATTGTGAGTTTAACCGATGTAATGAATGACTTGTCACACTCTTCACACCAGTATGGTTTCTCTCCAGTGTGAATACGACGATGGATTGTGAGTTGACATGATGTAATAAATGACTTTTCACACTCTTCACACCAGTATGGTTTCTCTCCAGTGTGAATACGACGATGGATTGTGAGTTGACTTGATGTAATGAATGACTTGTCACACTCTTCACCCAAGTATGGTTTCTCTCCAGTGTGAATACGACGATGGATTGTGAGACAACCTGATGTAATGAATGACTTGTCACACTCTTCACACCAGTATGCTTTCTCACCTGTGTGAACACGACGATGGATTGTGAGTTGCCCTGATGTAATGAATGACTTTTCACACTCTTCACACCAGTATGGTTTCTCACCTGTGTGAATACGACAATGATTTTTGAGACTACCTGATGTAGTGAAAGTGTTTCCACACTCTTCACAGCTGTAGGGTTTCTCTCCCGTGTGGATGCGCTGGTGGGATGAAAGACTACTTTTTTGAGAAAAAGTTGGGGTTCTTTTCTTCTTGTCTTCTGTTTCTAAAAAACACAGACAGATAAAGAGTCAGTGAGAGGCTGTGATGCAGATATATCTAAAAACAAAAATAAGAGTCTGTAAAATAAACCCCACAATGTTCAAGTTTGGGCCTCGTTGTTCTCCTCCATGCTGCTCTCAGTGCTCCTTCTCCTGCTTGGTCTCTGAAATAAGTATTAACACTACAGTCAACACAAATCAATCTACAGCTAAGAAGTAGCTTAGCAGCAGAGGTGGGAAGTACATGTACTCAAGTACTGTACAACCATAGAGGTACTTGTACTTTACTTGAGTATTCACATTGTATGCTACTTCTATTCCACTACAGTTCAGATGTAAATGGTGTACTTTTCCTCCACTACATGTATTTAATACCTTTAGTTACTTTACAGATGTGGATGAATGATGTGAAATATAATCCAGTGTTAAATCAGACTTTAGTTCCACAAAATACAAATGAAAGCTGTTTTTTTATCCTATGGGAAAATGTGGCTTTGAGACAGTTGCTCTAATAATGAAAATACAAAATATAATAAGGCATTACAAAAATAAGCTATTACAGAAAGGAACAAAAATGATGTTGCAAAGATGATGGGATAATATTACTAAAAACATAAAGTATTCCTTTTCAATATACCAGCAGTTCAAATAAAGACCATTCATATAAGCTTGTACTTTACTTCAGTATTTCCATGTCCTGCTACTTTGTACAAATCAATACAAGACACAACATACGTGTTTTTATACTTGAGCTATGAGTGTCATCTCAAATGAAGGCAAGGCTACACAGACTACTATAATGCTGTTTGAGTTTAAGCTTCAGTTGAAAGCAAACAGTGTTTTTGTTTCATAAGTCAGGTGTCCATGTTCTGCATTAAACAACTCAAAGAATGGAAGTAGCCAAAATAAAAAGCAGAACGGAAATGAAGGCAGTACGTCTACCTTTAATATCTATATCTGTATTTCAAAATGTATTGTAGCAGTGCTGGAAAAAAAGAGGTAAAATGTCACTTGTTTTGCATCAATCTTGATACAGGGTACTTCTATGTTATAGTTTGGATTCTTAAAGCTTAGCGTCTACTATCCCGTCATTCAAGGGTGGTTTTCACTATAAGTAATGGTTTATTTTTGGACGGACACTATCATTTACACTTGAACATCAGCAGGAGAGGACTCTTTAAAGTAGAGACACTACATACTGATATACACCTGAGCATCAGCAGGAGAGGACTCTTTAAAGTAGAGACACTACATACTGATATACACCTGAACATCAGCAGGAGAGGACTCTTTAAAGTAGAGACACTACATACTGATATACACCTGAGCATCAGCAGGAGAGGACTCTTTAAAGTAGAGACACCATCCATCCATCCATCTTCTCCCGCTTATCCGTGGTCGGGTCGCCGGGGTAGCAGTTCCAGCAGAGAGCCCCAAACTTTCTTTTCCCTGGCGACATCAACCAGCTCTGACTGGGGGATCCCAAGGCGCTCCTAGGCCAGCGAAGAGATATAATCCCTCCACCTGGTCCTAGGTCTACCCCTCGGTCTCTTCCCAGCTGGACGTGCCTGGAACACCTCCCTAGGGCGGCGCCCAGGTGGCATCCTAACTAGGTGCCCGAACCACCTCAACTGGCTCCTTTCGACGCGAAGGAGGAGCGGCTCAACTCCAAGTCCCTCCCTGATGACCGAACTTCTCGAACTTCTCGGCCGCTTGTATCCGCAATCTCGTTCTTTCGGTCATGACCCATCCTTCATGACCATAGGTGAGGGTAGAAACGAAAATGGCCCGGTAGACAGAGAGCTTTGCCTTCTGGCTCAGCTTCCTTTTCGTCACAACGGTACAGTAAAGCGACTGCAGTACCGCTCCCGCTGCTCCGGCCCATCTCACGCTCCATTGTTCCCTCACTCGAGAACAAGACCCCGAGATACTTGAACTCCTTCACTTGGGGTAAGGACTCATTCCCTACCTGGAGTGGACAGTCCATCGGTTTCCTGCTGAGAACCGTGGCCTCAGATTTGGAGGCGCTGATCCTCATCCCAGCCGCTTCACACTCAGTTGCGAACCGATCCAGTGAGTGCTGAAGGTCGCAGACCGATGAAGCCATCAGAACCACATCATCTGCAAAAAGCAGTGGTGCAATCCTTAGTACACCGAACTGCAGACCCCCTCCCCCACGACTACGCCTCGAAATCCGATCCATGTATATTACAAACAGGATTGGTGACAAAGCGCAGCCCTGGCGGAGGCCAACCCTCACCGGAAATGGGTCCGACTTACTGCCGAGGACCCGGACACAGCTCTCGCTTTGGGAGGACAGAGATGGGATGGCCCTGAGTAGAGACCCCCTCACCCCATACTCCCGCAGCACCTCCCACAGTAACTCCCTGGGAACCCGGTCATACGCCTTCTCCAAGTCTACAAACACATGTAGACCGGATAAGCGTACTCCCAGGCCCCCTCCAGGATCCTTGCGAGAGTAAAAAGCTGATCCGTCGTTCCACGACCAGGACGGAAGTAGAGACACTACATACTGATATACACCTGAACATCAGCAGGAGAGGACTCTTTAAAGTAGAGACACTACATACTGATATACACCTGCACATCAGCAGGAGAGGACTCTTTAAAGTAGAGACACTACATACTGATATACACCTGAACATCAGCAGGAGAGGACTCTTTAAAGTAGAGACGCTACATACTGATATACACCTGCACATCAGCAGGAGAGGACTCTTTAAAGTAGAGACACTACATACTGATATACACCTGAACATCAGCAGGAGAGGACTCTTTAAAGTAGAGACACTACACACTGATATACACCTGAACATCAGCAGGAGAGGACTCTTTAAAGTAGAGACACTACATACTGATATACACCTGAACATCAGCAGGAGAGGACTCTTTAAAGTAGAGACACTACATCCTGATATACACCTGAACATCAGCAGGAGAGCACTCTTTAAAGGTTTCCCAATAATATTAAATCAGTGAACTCTTACGGGGTTTTGTGTCTTCAGAGAGATCCGGATGTCTCTTTTGATACGGTGCAGCGTTGAGTTCTTCTGCTCCGACGAACCGCGCTTCATGGAAACATCTGAACTCTTCGTCTTCTCCTCGTCCTCAGACGATGCTCTCACCGCTTTCTTCTTCTGTGGTTTCGTGTCTTCGGTGCATTTCTTGTCCGACTCTTCGGTTGTTTTTCCGTCTTTCTTCTCAGGTTTCTCCTTCTTCTGGTCTTTCATGGCTGTTTTCTTCACCTCCGTTTCTTGCAACTTGCTTGCCTCGGGGAGGGAGAAAAAGAGCCACAGCGGAGAATAAACAGAAGGGCAACCATGGCAACCATTTTGTGGCAGACTACAGCGCCACTTACAGGCCTGGCATATGTACTACAGCGTCTCCAGCGCTTTCGAGCGGCAATGGCCGGCGGTGGCCCAACCCCACATTCCCCTGATAGGTGGAGAGCTGCCCATATAGGCGGAGCTCCTTGTTCCTGACGTCAGAGAATTTTCAAATCTGTATCAGATCCGTTGCAGCCCTTTTTTTTTTAGAGATTTGGGTATGGAGGAAAAGAGAGGGTTGTATTTTCTGACACTTGGTGAGTTCCCTGGAACACCGGGGACACATATTCATGTATAAAAGATGTTGTCTCAGGGGCCTTGTCCCCGTCTTCATGGGCTGCTTGAAGTGGGATCCTAAAATGAGAATACCATTTTGTTTTCATGAAAACAATCAAAGCATTTTATTTACAATGAAAGACAAAATGTGAGTGAACACGTATGTGGCAAAATGAATGCCAAATTACATATTGTTTAAACTAGTATCAGGTTATTATGGTTTATTCCAGTATTTCTTTAAATTGACTCACATTTAATATTATTATTCTACATTGGTGATGTAATACATAATAGTATAATAATCCAGTAATTGTTATTTAGATTTGTTTACTAAATACAAAGATCTTGAAGAGGACATGTATGGAAGTTTTATTTCCATCGATGACCCTGAATTTTTGAATCGGTTGATCAATCCAGATCGGTTTGACTCAACACAGATCGATTATAAACAGTCATATATACAAATATTGCATTTTTTAAATATTTATGGATCGTTTTCTCTTTTCGTTATTTTTTGTCTGCAATGTCAGTTTAGGATTTCTAAGAATATGAAAGAAAGTCATAGTATAGTTTGTCAAAAAGATCTTAGCTGGGCGATTTAATAGTTTTTGAATATACCTGTTGTAGCAGGATGGCGATGTTGAAGCAGACGCCGAAGAAAACAATGATGGGGATGTTGAAGGCGAAGCTGAGGCCCCCCAAGAAGAAAATGAGGGTCGGGATTCAGGTGGGTACTACGAAGATGAAGAGGCAGAAGGCGAGCCTTTTGAAAGCCAGCCGACTTCAGACTCCTGTCACAGCATGCCTGACTTCACAGCAGATGTCGAGTTACACAAATCCGACGCAGTGCCTGAGGAAGAAGTCAAGCCTGTGGCCGAGCCAGAGGAGAACGAACCAGAAGTGTCAGATGGACACTACTGCCCAGACTTGCCATTCAGACAAGAAAATCCCAGCTTGCCCAACAACAAACATGTTACCGAGCAGCTCATCTGCGATGTTGCTGTTATGGTACCAGGGCACCGGCTGAACCCAAGTGACAGACCTGAAGAAGTGACGGACTCATCAATGCAGAAGCCCTATAAGGAGAGGCTTGGAATTGGGTGAAAATATAACCCAAACTATATGCTGCTTCTAATAAACATATTAAGAAACACGTGAGTTGTCTGACTGAACTAATATTGTTGGGAGGGTCCATATACAGTCGTGATAGAAAATCCTCTAACCTGGAGCTCTAACTGGCATATCTTCCTCTCTGTGGCTTCCTTGAAGAAGAAGAATTTCCTCTTGAGCTCCATCAGTTCCTTGGAGACCTGGGCCTGCAAAAAAATAAAACTTCGAGAGAACGGTGCATGCCACACAATGTGCAAGTTAATGCGGAAATAAGTTGATTATACATATTTAAAATAGAATCAGATTGTAGGAGCCATTGTATGGGTGTTGTCGGCGTGTCAGTTTATTTAATTTATATGTATAGTGCAATATTATTTTGAACACTTGGTGGCGGGGTTTAGCTGCACCGGGTGTATAAAAGGGGTCATAGGTGACAGGAGGACGAGGACACAGAAGGAAGAGAGCATACCGATTCCACCAGCCCGGCAGATGCTCACCACAACAACTAAACTGTACAATTAAACCCTGGTATGTAAAACGCTAGATAAACCTCATTATAAACTGCACCAAAGGACCGGAAAGTCATCGGTTTGTGTCTGCGTCTGGATCACTCTTCAGTGAAGTAATGCAAAAATATATAGGACATAGAAACAGGAAATTGCCATTACACAGATAACAGAATGAAAAACGAAATACTGTACAGTAAAATAAAAATATTACTTATTGTAATAATATGTAAACATCCCTACTGATTGAGACACGTGATCATTGTGATTTCTTCCTTACTAATGAGTGGTGTTGTGGCGGGGGGGGGGGGGGGGGGACTGTCTATCTGAAGGTTGGGGTCTGTGAAAGTGGGGATCCGGGAGAGGTTGGAGTCACCTAAGACGAGTGTCTTCTTCCGCACTTGTAGCGCCCATTCCTGTTATTTGTTGATGGTATGTGGGTGAGTGAAGGGTCCCTGACGGGGTGGGGGGCCAGGTGCCGCCGCCGAAGCCCCGGTCGGGTGGGAAGTGGACGCCTCAGATAATGGGCTCGAGTTCATTAAGAATTTCATTGTGCCCTGCATCGTCATTGTTTCTGTGGAGTCTACATCCACCTCGGGCCATTTTATGCCTTCAAGGGGCTCTGCAGCAAGCATCTCTGACTCTCTCTGCTGTGGGTCTGCGGGTGAGAGGAGGGATGGTATTACTGCATGAGGTGGAGCTGCCTCCAGCAATAGAGGATGAGGCAGCAGCACAGGGTTGCAGCAGGTATGTTATACGCTGTAGTCAGGTGATTTAGATGCATCAATGAAAGGAAGAAGTGTAGGCTACATGATGAGAAAGGAATACAGTTTGAATTAAAGTAATACAGGACAGCAGCACCCTGCCAAGGCAGTACACCTAGGGGAAACACTGTTCATTAGATCCACTCACCGTGTTGTTGATGTCGGCTCTGCCTCAAATACAAATGTTTAAAAACGAATTGTAAAAACAATAAAAATGTTTCGGCAGGCAGGCATACGATCACTCAGGAGAGAATGAGTGTGAGCTGCCAGGTGGCTGTCCTTTTAGCTGAAATGAAAAAGAAAGAAAAGAGTAAAGGAAGAACAAACTGTTTATATAGAGGTATGTGCATTAAAGGTGGGGTAGGTAAGTTTGAGAAACCGGCTCGAGATACACTTTTTGTTATATTCCATGGAATGCTCTTAACATCCCGATAGCAATGAATATCTGAAGTGCTTTGACAATAAATAGATACAAAAATGTCATCTGTGGAAGCCGTGGCGCTGTAAAAAGCTCGACCAATCATCTGAGCCGGCTAAAGTAACTGGATTGTTGGAGCTATACATCTCTTTATATTATTTAATAGTTTAACATTATTTTCTTGCTGTTTTATAGTGTTTATTGTAAATGTATTCTTAGTTAGTCTCATAAGTTAAAGTAGTTTCTATGCTTTTATTTGAAGGCATGTTTTGGGCACTGGGTGATTAGAGCACCTGGTGTACTTGTATATATTTGAGACAGGTGGAGGTGGGAGCCAGAGCACTAGAAGGCAAACGGTTTTTTAGCAGGGTGTTTCAAGCTACACAAGGGAAAGCCATAGGAAAGGCTTAAGGAAAGAGATATAGGAAACCTGTTCATTGTATTTTGTTATAGGAATAAAATGCACAACGGAGAATCTTGTCTGGACCTGGATCATCGCCCTGCGTAAGATCCGCTAACTAGTGCCTCAGCGGCTGTTAAATTAACTATCTGTTTTAGTTCTATATGATTTTGGCTGCTACAAAGTAAAAAACCATGCCGTGAAAGCGGACTTGTTTTTTGAAGTTCTTTTTTGTGGATTTTTGGATTGCCCGCGTTTGAAGTGGAGTATTGGATTTCACTTTAAAAGACACATCTGGACGGACTTCAACAACGGCACAGGAACATGGGCGGTATGTGAACATTTTCTCCAGTGGCTGTATAGGAAAACGGCCTCACTGATGGAGTGCTGGAGTCATTGTTTCGCCGCATATGAATGAACAGTGGAAAAGGTTTAAAGAATAGTTGGACCGTGGAACAGTGATTACGCACTCTGACGCGCAGGCATCAGCATTTTCTCCTGTGGATTAAAATAACAAATTTGGATATTTAAATAAAACCAATCAAAGAAAAATGATGCAAGACGCCACATCACAGGACAGAAGTGGATCTTCTGACGAGGTAAATCCCAAGGACATTGCACCACATGTTGTGTTTAAAGGACAATAATTCCAGATCACAGAAAGTAGTCAGATTATCATACATCATCTGCAATAATCAAAGCTAAAGCTGATTTAGCAGTCCTTAAAGAGCGCATGGCTGCATTGAAGAGGAAGCATGCATTGGAAGCCCAAGAGGAGGAGCTTTTGGCCTAAAACTGACTGCACCCAATGACAAACTTGACATCCTGAGAATCCCCTCGAGGCGTGGATCGAAAGGATCTGTGGAAAAATGGTAACAAACAGAAATCTGAAAAGATAAAGTTTCCTTCTGCCCCAAACTACAACTGTTTTTCTCTCCAACACAACCACCACTCACAGGATACATGTTCAAGCTTCAATATGAAAATAGAAAATGAGGAAACAAATTCCATAAGGGTGGATGGATCTAGTTTTGTTTGCCCTGCCGGTCACATAATCAAAGACTATTGGAGATATTTGAAGTGCAGCGTGTGTCACCAGAAGCAACTGTCAGCCCTTCACATTGAAGATGAGGACACGGCACATCCTTCAACAAAGCACACGTTTCACCTGGACAGTCAGAGACAAGTGTCCATACTGGGGCCGGTGGACAGGACAATGGATTCAGCTCTGGCTGCCCTGTTGTAGTAACCTCCCAGCTTGCAGTGGAACAACAAGAGAAGATGCTCATCAAACTTCACATTCATCATGATTAAAAAGAAAAAACATCAGCAGTGCAATGGGAAAAGCACACGGAGAGTGAGGAGCAGGGAAGAAACCACAAAGAGCTCCAAGACATCAGAGAGCCAACAAAGTCATACACATCAGACCGAAACACAGGTTGAAGAAATGCTTTCCAACCTCCAGATAGATTGTGTGAACAGTGATGGAGACACAGAGGAGCCTCCTTATGAAGAGGATTTGGATAAGAGAGCGAGTGGAAAAGGCTCAGAAAATAATTTCCAACGGGAGATATGTTCTTCATTGCAAATACAAGTGGACCCTGGATGAAGGATGGACGGAAAAGGATTGGTCAGCTCTGTGAGCCCCAAATGAAGACCAGTGTCATGGAGAGACCCGTTTGCCTGCTCCTGGATGCAGCAGCGTAGCATCATGAACATTTATTCTTTGTTTCTTTAGACTATTTTTCTTTCTCTCCATTTCTTTTCCAGGAATCTGTTGCCTGAAAACTATGCAGATGATTATTTGTATGTTGTATGGATGGGATAAAGATAGAGTATAGCTCCATTTATATATATATATATATATATATATATATTTAAGTAATTGTGTGTTTCCACTGGCCACAATTAGGGGCCGGATTGTTGGAGCTATACATCTCTTTATATTATTTAATAGTTTAACATTTATTTTCTTGCTGTTTTATAGTGTTTATTGTAAATGTATTCTTAGTTAGTCTCATAAGTTAAAGTAGTTTCTATGCTTTTATTTGAAGGCATGTTTTGGGCACTGGGTGATTAGAGCACCTGGTGTAATTGTATATATTTGAGACAGGTGGAGGTGGGAGCCAGAGCACTAGAAGGCAAACGTTTTTTTAGCAGGGTGTTTCAAGCTACACAAGAGAAAGCCATAGGAAAGGCTTAAGGAAAGAGATATAGGAAACCTGTTCATTGTATTTTGTTATAGGAATAAAATGCACAACGGAGAATCTTGTCTGGACCTGGATCATCGCCCTGCGTAAGATCCGCTAACTAGTGCCTCAGCGGCTGTTAAATTAACTATCTGTTTTAGTTCTATATGATTTTGGCTGCTACATGGATGGTCTGTCTGCCTGTCAGCCTTCCACCTGTGCACAAACGTATCTCGTGCCCTCATTGGTCATGTGCGCGTTCGTGTGTTTTTGGAGGAGGGGCAGATTTTTTCTGGCTGTGTATTTTCAAATTCTAGTGCACTCGAGCTGGTTTCTCAAATTACCTACCCCACTTTTAAGAATTCACAGCGAAACTATCTACCACCTTTATAGCAGTAGCTACCTACAATTCGTTTAATTTGATGGAAAACAATGCTTCAACCCAGTTGACGTGTAATAATAAAGTTGTCCTCAGTTTATTGACTAACGTGACAGTTGGCTAGCTAGCAGTATAGCCGCTTTCACACCAAGCACTTTGCCGTACTTAGTTCCCAGTAGTCCCGCCGAACTCTTTAGCAGAGCAGTGTCCATGGCATTGAATGTGACATACCGTTTTTTAGGAATCTGGTGCCGCTATCTGTGTCAGTGTACACATGAAATAAAAGCACACGTGCATCACACACAGTCGGGTGCATGCGAGTGAACTGACTTGACTTCCACAGGAAAACTCAGTTTGGCGACACACTGCTAACTACAGAGTAGGATTTGAAAATGTAGCGCGAACACCACCAACAAAAAAACTCTTCTAAACTACTTGTGCCCCACTGCCACATGTTTTATTCAAAACGGTGAATTTCGCCAGATGTTAACTAATTTGAAGCAACTACTAGTGTTACATGCCTCGTCCATGAAAGCAGGCTAAATTAGCTAGCACGCTAACTAGCTAAATTGCTAAGCTGAAACACTGACGTTAGCTAACGTTTGTTTGATATCCACATTAAGCTCACAAGCTAACGGGGATGTAGAGAGTTAATAAAGTACAAAAATATACTTACATGATTCAAAATCCACGAGTAATCATATTAGACAGGGTCCATGCTTTCTTCTCTTCAACTGGAACGTCTGCTTTTTTTCAAATGTCTGTATCGCGCAAACTCCTCCTCCTTTTCTTTAATGGCGAATCGCTTCCACTTGGAGCATATATCGCCACCTACTGTTGATTTATTAAATGTTCATATTAAATCCTTGTCCTCAGACCAGTGTTTTTGAGGAACTTGAAGATCAGCTTGTTTACTTCATTTCTTGATTTACTTTCGTATATTGACTTGAAATCCATGTCCTTGATGTTATGTTGTTCCAGTGCAGTTTTCAGAATGAGTCTGTCTGTTATATTCCGGGCAGCTAAAAAATACATGATGTATATTGTCTCTGGTTGTTGGCAACCATCACAATTACCATTTGGATGTTTTCCAATCAGATGCATAGTTGAGTGACCCAATTGTATCCTTCTGTTAATGCTCTGTTCTCTTCTACTACTCCCCCAAGTACTTCCCGTTCCCACTTCCCTTTGTATCTGTTATAAATGTCTTCCTTTAGTGTTACTGTCCCATAATGTTTGCCATTGTTGCTTGATAAGAACTTGTGTAACAGATTTGACTTCTGCTCTACTGATGGGTACCATTATATCAATCTGGTTTGCTTTCAAACCACATTTTGCCAGTTGATCCACTACCTCATTCCCTCTAATACCCACATGCAACACACTCTCACTCCATAATCGTCCAGGAGCGACGTTTGGTCAGTGTCCATGGGGTGCAGTTGTGTGACGCTCCTAGGCTCCTTCAGCTTCATAAAGGGACGCAAATAGCTTTCAACTGATTGCAATGTATTCCCATCTGCGGCGGGATTTGACGCTCATGGAAGCACGTGTAGTGGAACATTTTATTATTATCATTTTCATTATTATCCTTATTATATCTTTCATATGTTTAAACCAAATGCTTCTTATTTCCTCTTGTTGTGCTTTTACCATTATTATTCTATTATATTCTCTTATGAGTTTCCCAGTCTCTGCAAGGCCACAGCTGTTTCAGCAGACTGGGAGACTCATACACAGTCAGACACATCACGAACTTCCCTGCTCTGAGAACCGTTATGCTATCTACTCAAGGCCACTGGGTGTCTCATAACAATCTCCCCGTGTGAACAGGGGAGTTATAATATTCCCACTCTTTCCTTATATAATCTCTGCTTTTTCATTGTCCTGCGCACTCTCGCGCAGACTATCTTATACTCTGTGCGACTTGTGACATTATTCAATCATTATATCGTGTATTTGAAGCTTCAAATAAATAACCAAAAGACAGCTTTTCTCGATTCACCATTTATTTGTTATGATCATTTGACTTGTACTCTCCAGCTGTGTTGGGCCCTAGATTTCCATAACAAATGGCGTTGTCGGCAGGATCTCTGTATGTTTGATCGGGGAAACCTCTGGACGCTGGTGGCTGCTAGCTCCGGGATCTTGGATCCTCCTCTACCCCGACATAAAACGTACGGGACGAGGGGACCAGCGCGAGGGGTGGAACCGATTGACTTCACGAGATCCAACGAACTCAAAGGGCTTTCAATACTCGGTGAGATGTGCAAAGTCTAAATTGTTTAAAGTTAAACGTAATTAAAACTCCATGACATCAGGAGAGGGACTGCTCGAAAACAGAGATATTTGGCATATCTAGCATCGACGGATGAAAAATAGTGTTTTGGTGACACGGAGTGTTTTGGTGACACTTTAAAAGACTTTGCTATGGGGGCAAAGCAGGGGGGGGGGTATGTACAGCCTCCTGAGGGTCCGATAGTTGATGTCATGCGAGCAAAATATGGTGAAGAAAGTCTGTCTAAATTAAATATATGGATGGAAATGTTCGGATTTCCTAAGGGAGGTTCTTTGAGTAAATTAAAAATCAAAAACCTAAAAGGACACTCATAGAAAGTGTTTATAATACTGGGGAGTAAAAAAAAGGCAGTTGGCCTTGGGGATTAAATAAAATATTAAGGTTGAAAATGAATGTGAAGAAAATAAATACATTATTTCCAAAAAACATGTAAACCCCAGACATCTCTGTGTCCTTCCATTGCAGGCCTGAATGACCTCTCCTCGACTGGGTATCCCTTCCCTCCTCCGGCGTACAACCCTGGCAATCTGGTTGGAACACCTCA
Source organism: Pseudochaenichthys georgianus (assembly GCF_902827115.2). Lineage (NCBI taxonomy): Eukaryota > Metazoa > Chordata > Actinopteri > Perciformes > Channichthyidae > Pseudochaenichthys > Pseudochaenichthys georgianus. Next base: position 22,663 of record NW_027263253.1, read on the forward strand.
ACCACCTCAACTACAAGCCCCAGCCATGCAGTCAGCGTCAACTCCAAGCTCGACAGCTTGTTTTTTTTTTTTTTTTGTGTGTTTTTTTTGTTTCTGTTTTTTTCTGTTGTTTCAGATTCTGCTGTTCTCCGTTCTGGACCGCTTCCATGTCACCTCTCAGCACAGGCAGCAGAGCTCATCGCACTAACTGAAGCCTGCACGTTTGCAGAAGGCAAAACCGTGACTATTTACACTGACTCACGATATGCTTTCGGGTAGTACACGATTTTGGGGCTATTTGGAAGTGTAGACAATTTCTGAAATCTGATGGCAAACCAGTACTTAACCATGTACTGGTTGCAGGCTTACTAGACGCCATTCTGCTCCCATCTGAAGTTGCAGTCTGTAAATGTGCCGCACACGCAAGCAGTACAGACCCAGTTTCCCTAGGAAATGCGTCTGCTGACTCAGCCGCAAAGGCAGCTGCTCTGATTCCTCTCGCACCTCACGCACACTCATTTGTTAAAATCCCTGTCTCCTCCTTCACTGACAAAATGTCATCACTGACTTCCATGAAGCAGCTAGCTACGCCAGTTGAGAAGGCTCAATGGAAGGCTGCTGGGGCTGTTTTTTGGGTTGGCCCAAATTCTAATCCATGTCTTCCCAGACATTTTTTCCCTCATTTCGCTAAATTGACACATGGGTGGGATCATGTGTCAAAAGGGGGGATGTTAGAGTCTATAAATCAGGAGTGGTTCACAAGGGGGTTCACAGTAACAGCACTGTGAAGCACTGTGAAGAATGCTAATCTGCATTATGCAAAATTACAAACTAGCAAAATGCTGTGCAGACACAGGTCTGTCATGGACACAAGCTCTGCCCATTGTGCTGATGTACATGAGGATGCGGAAAGAACACGGAGTCAACTCAGCCCATTTGAAATCCTATGCTAATCCAGATGGGACTCAAGGCTCCAGGATGTCCTCCTCCCTCCACAACTTTGTGTGAGGATGCTATGTTGTCATATTGTGTTAACCTATCATCCACTTTAGCGACTGCCACTGGTCCACTTCACCATCTCCAACCCGGCGACTTCGTGCTGGTCAAGGATTTCCGGAGAAAGAGCTGGAAATCCAATCGTTGGCAAGGTCCCTACCAGGTGCTTCTCGTCACCCAGACAGCGGTCAAGGTCGCCGAGAGAGCTACATGGGTCCACGGCAGCCACTGCAAGGTCGTAGTCACAGGAAAGGAGAAACGATAGAAACAGATGACAACAAGTGACGTGTCCGAGTCACCAACAGAGATGACAACAAGTGACGTGTCCAAGTCACCAACAGAGATGACAACAAGTGACGTGTCCGAGTCACCAACAGAGATGACAACAAGTGACGTGTCCAAGTCACCAACAGAGATGACAGCAAGTGACGTGTCCAAGTCACCAACAGAGATGACAGCAAGTGACGTGTCCAAGTCACCAACAGAGATGACAGCAAGTGACGTGTCCGAGTCACCAACAGAGATGACAACAAGTGACGTGTCCAAGTCACCAACAGAGATGACAGCAAGTGACGTGTCCAAGTCACCAACAGAGATGACAGCAAGTGACGTGTCCTAGTCACCACCAGCACCACACTTGCACTACATACACCAAAACACACTACACACAAGGTGTCACGAGCGAGTGCCAGCTGAGCGGTTCCATATGCTCTCTGGTTCCTCGTTTGTGTTATCAGTGTGCGAAGTCTGACGGTCCGTGTCACGAAATCGACGGAGAGAATACACTCACACACTCCATGGAACATTTCCCCCTCGTGATGAGGGCTCGCCTGGAGAGACGACAACGCAACCGTGAGCAATGTGAATGCTACTGGAGAGCCTGGACACTCATAGAATGGTTCCTCTGCATACTTGCCATGATAGTTGTGTTAGGACTAGTCCTATATTTTATGTATCCTTTTCAGCACACAGCATGTCAGCCAAAATCGAGGTATCTAAGAGGTACATGGGGAAAGCAGGGCGAACCACATTTATTTTATTTTGTTGTCTGTATGTATGTATCCGGCGCCGACCCGTGTGGCACATTTTACATAGACATCGCGCCCACAACTCAGACCCGGAAAAACGTAAGCAACCTTTGACGCCACTGTTGACATCCATAGGTACATCTACATTTAATCTATACATAGGCGATAACGACCATAGCAACATTGATGTGGGTCAGACCAGTAGTGGGATCACCGGTAACGTCTGGTGGCACACTCTGAGATCATTCTTGCAGGCCGCAGGACAACATGGGTCATGTTATGCATGCACCCTTTTCCCCCAGGACTCATCAATGTCCGTGCCAGTTCGTCCGCGCTCTCTGACCCAGGTTGAACACCTCTGCGCGTTTATGGCTCTGACGAGGCCCATCAAGGGTGAAGACAGCGTAACCGAGTGGCGTTATGCTAGGCAGCTTCCCCCACCATGCAGTAATCGGTCTAACTCCTCTTTGCGTGCATCCACGCTTGACACCACATACGCAAAGTACCAACCCGTCAGCCATGTGCACCCCAGTCATTTGAGAGGGATGAAACACAACCTATGCATCCAGAGAGTGTACCACAAAACGTCTCTTACACCACCTTATTTTTTCCTAGGCACTACTACTGGTTGTACTCGCATCCTACGGAACACATGCGGTGACGGTGCTTACAAAATCTCGTATTGTCACATATCCGGTGCCCCTGAGAGAATCCTTTCTAACGTAGCATTCCCTGATGTTAAACATATTTCCCTCCAACTGGCCTGGCCCAGTGATGCTGGGTTTAGCGCGCCAGAAGATTACGTTTGGTTGTGCGGCAACAAGCTCTATCAAGTTCTGGCTCCCCTTTGGATAGGGACATGCACTCTAGTGGATTTGAATCCAGCAGTCACTGTACTCACGTCCTTAATGCACACGACACATCATTACCCAGAGTTCCAACACCCCGACCACCACAAGGTAAAAAGAGATATGACGTCCGCTGTAGCTAAGTTCATGGGTGGCCTGTTCCCATGGTGGGGTACAGTAAACAATGCCCATAAAATAGATACCTTACACGTCCGGCTAGAGAACCTCACTTAGGAGAGGACGCAAGGCTTCCAGGCATTGACCCCATTCATAATAGCCTCTAGGAACATGCTCATGCAGCACCAATTCGCTCTTGACCTTTTGTTCGCCTCAAAGGGTGGCCTGTGTCATGTGATCGGTGACTCCTGTTGCACTTACATTCCCGACGCCACCAAGAACATCACTGACACCGTGCTGCATCTTAACAACCTGTTAGCTTTCGTTCAGTATACTACTATTCCATTACAAGACAATCCTTTGCGCCACAGTGAGATAGATCAGCTAGAATCAGAAGAGTCTGATTCCGATTCATCAATATAATCATGTGTGTATCTCCTCTTTTATGCTTACATTATATTGGAGTCTGTCCTCCACAAAAACAGCCAGTTTTCTATGATATATTTGTGATGTGTTTACTTAAACCAGCGATGGAGTGTATTCATTGATGTGTTTTATTACATGGCTTAGTTGAATACTCGATTCTGATTGGTCAATTCAGAACACGTGACACGTTGTTAATACCGAACAGACAGACCGCTGTCAAGGACTTATTGACCGTTGTTAAGGACGCTCACATCTTCAGAAAGAAGTCCGGTCGATTGAACTGTATACAGTTGGGCCGAAAAGCAAACTGCATGCAGTTTGCTTTTGGAACTGGGACAAGAAAAACTGCGGAGAAGTAACGGGGCAGAAACCCTCCTTTTTACGCAGCGGTCCAGACATAGACATCAAACGGCGACACATATTCACTTGCCAGTTACTTTGTCATTAGGGCAGGGATATCTAGATACTTTCCAAGGTTTGACATCATGAATTGTGCTACTTTTAAAGCAAGGAGCGATGTTTTCAAATCTGTAATCAAAAAGCTCCTCAAAAACGCTATCGAAGCAGTTCCTGCCGTTGCTACGTTAGTTCAAACAGTAACAACGGACTATTTTTCTTCGCGGATGCATGTCAATTTAAATCAATACATACAACTATTTTTTAAATCAATAAAATCATTTTCTAAATCCATAAAAGCATTTCAATTAATATTGGGAGTCATAACGTTACTTTGTTGAGAATGTGGCCATGTAATAAGCGGGATAATAACACCTTCATGCTGATCTAGATCCCTCCGCCTCGCGTCGGGCTCCTGATCAGCCTGTCGGTGTTCTTTTCCCCATAATGACCGCGTCGCAGCACATTATCCCTTACATATCAGTCTATCCTATCATTTGTTTTTTCTATTGATCAAGTATGATCAAAAGGGGGGAATGTAGTGGAAAATTTTATTATTATCATTTTCATTATTATCCTTATTATATCTTTCATATGTTTAAACCAAATGCTTCTTATTTCCTCTTGTTGTGCTTTTACCATTATTATTCTATTATATTCTCTTATGAGTTTCCCAGTCTCTGCAAGGCCACAGCTGTTTCAGCAGACTGGGAGACTCATACACAGTCAGACACATCACGAACTTCCCTGCTCTGAGAACCGTTATGCTATCTACTCAAGGCCACTGGGTGTCTCATAACAATCTCCCCGTGTGAACAGGGGAGTTATAATATTCCCACTCTTTCCTTATATAATCTCTGCTTTTTCATTGTCCTGCGCACTCTCGCGCAGACTATCTTATACTCTGTGCGACTTGTGACATTATTCAATCATTATATCGTGTATTTGAAGCTTCAAATAAATAACCAAAAGACAGCTTTTCTCGATTCACCATTTATTTGTTATGATCATTTGACTTGTACTCTCCAGCTGTGTTGGGCCCTAGATTTCCATAACACACGGCATTCGTTTGTGTCGGCTGCCCTTAAAGGCAATGTGAGCGTCCATTCCCATTGGATAACGGAGAATTGTACACCCGGAAGTAAGTATTCCCCTTACTGTCGATTGATTTTACAGTGATATCTGCACTACTCATCGACTAAAAAACACCAGATTATCCTTGTTAATTACACAACATTGATTGGTTTAAATTGTGTGCAATGCTTTTGTATTTTTCCCCTTCGATTCGGAGAAACAAATATTTTTTCGGAGTAAAGGACGGCAGAAGACACTACACTACCCAGAATCCCCAGCTATCGTTTTGGACTACACCATGTGCTCTGTTTGACAAACCGGGGCTGCAGTCGAATAGTCCAAAGATCAGCTCCTAAGTTCTAACCCTATCGTCTATTCCTTGACCTCTGAGTGAAAGGTCACGGGGTTAAGGGATAGTGGATAGGAGAATTCAAAAGGACTTAGGAGAAGAGACTGCGGTACTTTAGAGAATCCGAATGCACTTTCACTATCCCACGTGTTTATGATGCGCCAGCGGACGTCATTGTGTGCGTCTGCTGCTGTGGGGAAACCATGGAAACCACAGTTTTCTATACAGCGGACTACAACATGGATGTTTAATAAGAACGAGGGACTACTGTGACCTCATCTAGAGACTCTGCATCGTGCTCTGATGCTGCTGCTTTGCTTTATGAACGGGGACAACAGAGAAACATATTCTTCAGGACCAAAGTTGGAATTGAAATAAAAAAGGAAAGTGAAACTTCTGCTCGTCCCCCTCTCCCTCCGGTCCACATTAATACAAATGATCCCAATACATATGATTGATGAACTAAAGATCTTAAAATCAATACAAATGTATTTATTATAAACGTTGGTCCTTAACATCTATCACTGTGTATATCACCATTCAAACATCTTTTAGAAGTTGAACAAACTCCACACAGCTCAGTGAAGACTGTGAAATGTTGACTTTATTTGATCATTTCAGTGAAAACTAACGTTCATATTTCTCTCTTTGATTATAATACTGATGAACGTTCAAAACAAAGCACTTTGGCAACTTACCACCTATGTTTTAAAATGCTTAATAAGCACCGTAACATTCATGATATAATTTCTCCGTCATAATCGGTTGTTTCCGTGAACGGCCGACTGTTGAGTGACGGCAAATGCTGCGGCTGCAAGGCATTGTGGGGAAGCATTTTCGCTTCTCCTGTCGGTTAGGGAGGTCCAGTGGTTCCTAAGCTAAAGGAGGTGATAAAGGAAGTTTGAAACCTCCTTTCCTATCATTCTCATCATTCTAGAGAATTCGAACGGCACTTATCATGGCTGCCCCTGAGGGACTTCCGGGTCATTTCACTCCTTTAGGAAGGTTCCTAAGCTAAATGTACTATTCCACTTCAGCCTTGGTTAGGAAGGTTCCTAAGCTAAATGGACTATTGGAACGCAACCCTGGGCTGAAGTCGAATAGTCCATTCGAAACATCGCATCATAAACACGTCGGATAGTGAAAGTGCATTCGGATTGTCTAATTTTTCATTTCATTTCAAACCTTTATTTAACCAGATTGGTCCCATTGAGATCATAGATCTCTTTTTCAAGGGAGACCTGCTAAAGTACCGCAGTCTCTTCTCCTAAGTCCTTTTGAATTCTCCTATCCACTATCCCTTAACCCTGTGACCTTTCACTCAGAGGTCAAGGAATAGGAGATAGGGTTAGAATTTAGGAGCTGATTTTTGGATTATCGGAACGCAACCCAGAGTTTTAGTTCATTGAGCGCTTCACACAAACAAATGTGTTACTTCACGGTTTTGCGGCACATTTCATTTTTTTGACTTGCAAAATTATGTTTTCAATTGACAAACATCATATGTGTAAAACGGGATCAAAAGATAATCTTTCTCTCTCCATTGACTTCAATACATACTTTTTCCAAAATAAGGTCCCATTGAGGTCCCCCGGAAGGGGAGGGACTTCGCCACTCTATAGTTTAAATCTCCAAACAATGTTGTCAATTTTAGACATAGGCCTATTATATTTACAGCCCTTAATAACGTTCATTTCTGGGCTCAATATATGTCGTGGTCGTTTTCGTTGTGATCGCTAAATTCCCCTTGTTTCCCCTTGTTTATAATATTATCACCGTTCCAAGCAAACGAGTGCTTTTGTTTTGAAATCACTTCCGCGAGTTTCGCCCTGCCCCTCGCTCCCATGACCATTAGACCATTTAGTAAGGTAAAAAAACAAAAACGCTTCTCAGACGCTCTTCCGCTTACTTGAGTAATAAAGAAAAACAAATGGACCGTAAAAACACGGATTAGGGCGACACCATCTGTTCACAACTTTAAATATTTGACCATGTTTATGTGCAAATGAAGAACTCTCACTGGTTCAGAACCTTTTTCCTCTCTTTTCTTTTCTGACTTTATGGGTATTTCACTTTATATTAAATACATAACAATAAGAGTGCAGAACATCTAATGAATCACTATGAATCCAGAACAATACAACTGCAGGAGTATGGATACAGCGAGATGTGTGCATGCATTTGGAGCAGAATCCAGCCGAGTAGATCGTGCTGTTCATCCTATGTAATGTATATGTAAAGAAAAAAGTCTAAATATTTAAGATAAAGCTGTGAAACAATCTCAATAATTGGCAGCAAAAATGTAAGTTTTAATTGGAATAAAAGGATACATATTGAGATAGGAAGTTCTAATATCTTAAGAGAAGAGCTTGAATATTAAAAAATACATCTCTTTTGGCTCCTTCCTGTCTTCCTACTGGGTCTTTCTTGGCTTTGTACTGGCTATCTTCTAGCTCTATTCTGGGTTTTGGATTTTTTTTTCTAGCTCTATCCCTGATCATTTTCAGAACCTGAAGGCTCTATAGCAAGGCAAGGCAAGTTTATTTATATAGCACCTTTCAGCACCAGGCAATTCAAGGTGCTTTACAAAAATGAAAGACATTCATACAAAGGCATTTAAAAACAGTAAAAGATAATAAAAGAAACATTAAAAGAAAAACATAAAATGAAAGACATTAAGAAAATGGCATTTAAAATCAGTCATTAAAAAGAAAAGCTAATAAAATAAACATTAAAAGATAGAAGTTACAGTGCAGTCTCAGATATGAATAGTTCAATTATTTCGGTTCTTGATTTTTAATTTATTCACAGAACCTCCCTTTGGAAATCCGAACATTTCCGTCCCGATTGTTAATTTAGACTGATTGTTTTTCACCATGTTATGCTCGCATGACATCCACAATCGGACCCTCAGGAGGGTGTACTAGCCCCCTACTCTGCTTTGCGTTCCATAACAAAGTCTTTAAGTGTTACCTGAACTCCCCGTGTTACCTAAACACTATTTTTCACCCGTCGGTGCTGTGATCTCAGGGGTCTCAAACTCAAGGCCCGGGGACCAATCCCGGCCCGCGAGTTCATTTTATGTGGCCCCGCAAGAGCTTGCAACGAATATAATACGTTTATTATACGGTTACATGCCACTTTACATGAGCAGGTTGCCCATAAACTACCCGCAATGCATCTCGTTTTGTGACATGCCCACCGAAGGGACTTGCAATTATTTTCCCTGGACTTCTGCTTTCAGAAGTAGTTAATTACTAAGTTATTATCCTATCCAATAATAATCAAATTCAGAGGCAATCATGTAATATATATATATATTATATATATTTATATAGTTACAACCGGCCCTTTGAGTGCAACCTTTATGCGAATGTGGCCCGCGATGAAATTGAGTTTGACACCCCTGCACGGACTATCTTCTGGTTCTTTTCTGGATCCATCCACTATCTGTTGTCTCTGTCCAGTGAATTACACTTTTCTTACTGGAGCATTATTGGAGCACGAAGTGGAAGCTTGGATGAAACATAACGGACTTCTAAACAATGAACACCCGCAACTTGGAAGAAATAAAGTTGGGTTTTATGCGTTCTAATATTGCAATGCAAACCCATGATGTAATGACAGTAATTAAGAATAATTTAGTCATTGAAGGCTCATTTCAGTAGATTTAATCAAACAAAACATAAACATATTGGACATGGCCTCAAGACTGTAACCTCTTCACATTCTGTTGAAAAAGTCAATTACTAGCCATATCTTACACATCGCTGTTTTGAATTATCAATGTGTGGATGAGAGTTGAACTGGATGATGACAAAACATTTGCATTAAGACACTAATACTAGCTGGTCCCTTGTAAAGGTGAGTCCACCTTAAATGAGCAGTGGGTGATCAGCAGGTGAAAGGCAGGACATGGGAACTTGGTCCTGAGGAGATGTAACGATTATTAAACACGAAATAGTCGAGTCAAGGGGTCAAAGAAATCAACATTTGTGATTATTCGCAAATCGGTTGCAGGTGGGTGAAAACAGGCTTAGGGAGTAACGTATTACATGTAACGGCATTAGGTCATCAGGATACAAAATAGACAAATGTATTCCCTTACAGTTACAGAAGCAGCTGACGACCAACACACTTGTGACTTTTTAAACGATTACGCCATTTAAATCTTTTGTCACAAACATTGCAGCTGTATTTTTCCTCTCCTGTGTGGACTCTCATGTGTGACTTTAAATTATCACTCCGTGAAAAAGCTTTCTTACAGACTGAGCAGCTGTTTGGATTCTCTCCTGTGTGGATTCTCATGTGTGACTTTAAACGTTCATTCCGTGAAAAAGCTTTCTTACAGACTGAGCAGCTGTAAGGTTTCTCTCCTGTGTGGATTCTCATGTGTTTCTTTAAACTATCACTCCATGAAAAAACTTTCTTACAGACTGAGCAGCTGTGTGGTTTCTCTCCTGTGTGGATTCTCCTGTGTTTCTTTAAAACTCGACTATGTGAAAAAGATTTTTTACAGACTGAGCAGCTGAATGGGTTATTTTCAGCACTACGTCTTGGATCACTGACAGATTCATGTCTATTTTTCAGTGAGTTTGAGCCTGATGTAGGTTCTATGGCCTCTTTCCAATCAGCACTGTCTTCAGTGTCAGGTTCAGAAGAGTCTCCAGTGTGGTCCTCAGTCTTTGGTTGTAAACTGCTCTCTGGATCTGAGTTCCTGGCTGGTTCTGGTCCACGACAGTCATCTCCATCAGCTTCTGTTTTCCATGTGTTCAGTTTGTCTTTGATGAGGCTGAGAGGACTGAGGTTTCTCTTTATCATCTTCACTCTTCACAGGGTCAGGAGTGAAAGTGGACTTGGTGATCTCAGCCTCCTCCAGCTCCTGAAGCTGCTCTCCCTCCTGACTGATCCTGAGTTCCTCCTGTTCCTGCTTATTGTGTGGGGGGGGCTCTGGGTCCTCCTGGTCCAGACTGGTGCTCCACTCCTGCTGGTCAGGGAGAGGCTCTTCTTTAACCACCAGCAGCTGCTGGATGTCTGCAGGAAACAGGCAACACACAGTCAGAACAAACTGTTAAGTGTTAGCATTTAAAAATCTAATCACCATTAAAATGGGAGACATTTTGCAGCCCTAATGAAAAAGGGTTTTTTCTTCTGGCGTTGCACTAGCTGCAATGTAAACAATGAATTGTATTTGGGATTGTTCACGGATACACTACGACTACAGAATATAAATCATATTCTGGATTTTTTAACACTTTTTTGTTTACTAGACAATTCCATATGTGTTCTTTTATAGTTTTGATGTCTTCAGTATAAATCTACAAAGTAGAACCAATTTAAATAAATAAAAAACTTTGAATGAGAAGATGTGTCCAAACTTTTGACTGCATCTAATACTAGGGATGCACGATAATTATATATTAGGAATTATGATGTCATCCCGATAAAGCCGATACCAGTATTAATAGCCCCGATAATATACAATATATTTTTTGGGTAAAAAAAAGAAAAAGATACTGCGGTGTGGGTGGATTGGGATGAGGGGCGCTCCTCTGTTTTCATTTAAACAGCTCCTTATATCCGTTAGCGCAGCTAGCTAGCACCAGATGCTAACAACAACAATGCACGTAAGGTCTCTCTCTCGCTCGCTCGGGCCACACATACACACACCCTCCCGGTCCTCCCGATGGCCAGTCGGTGCCTGCCGGTGAGCGTGGAAGTGTGGTCTGCCACAAGCGGGCGGCAGGAGCGGGGCTGTCAGCATCAGCTTGTAGACGGTATTTTAAACTCGATGCGCTTTGAAACTACGGGGCGGCCGAGAAAAAAAAATACACATGCGTTAATCGCGTTAAAATAATTAGTGGCGTAAATCTTTTTTTATTATCGGTTATCGGTATCGGTCTTGAGAAGCAGGAAGTTATCGGTATCGGTTTAAAAAAAACAATATCGTGCATTCCTAATCTAGTGTATATCTCTCTCAAAATATATATTCTGTGTATATATATATATATATATATATATATATATATATACATATATATATATACACAGAATATATTATAAATACATGTTGGCACTAATTGATTGATGAGATTAATTTATATTAATGTTTTAATTACTTAATGACCTTTGTACTAGTTCCCCTATTCTTTATCAAGTAACATTTTAGATGTGTTTAATTTATTATTGAACATATTTATTCATTGATTTCTTTATGAATTATTCTCGCGCAATTTGAGTTGTGAATGTTGAATTTTTTTTGGGAGGGGTGCTTAAGTTGATTACATATTATCAAATGGAATAATTTCATGTTATACAAGTACGACAGTGCCATAGCTAAATGTGTTAGGTCTAAAGGTGTGTTTTGCTCCGCTCACCGGCAGTGGCGTTTTCTCCCGGAGGCCAAGGGAAGCCAGGCTTCCCCTGTTTTTTCGGATTGTAGTTATAATTTAAATAAATAAATAAAAACACTTTTGTTTTGTTAATTCTCCTTTGCTGTGTGTTGCTGCCGGCCCGGCTCTCCCCCATTCTCATTGAGTATTTTACAAAGTGTGAAACAAACGGCGCCCCTCTAGATGTTATGGTGAAACAGTAGATTGCACTCACTGTTGCGAGAGTTGGCCAGCCGAATCTGGCTTCCCTTGGTGAAAAAAAAATGGAGGGATTGACCAATCAGCCCCTGCCAACCTGTGATTGGGCAGGGCCATGCCAAGGGAAGCCAGAGGCGGCTGGCTTCCCTTGCCTCACAATCCAATCAAATCGCATCAATTTAGTGTGGCAGTGACGCGTCCTAAAATCCGGAAGTAAGCTGCTCTCGGTTTCCCTCGACAAAAAAGCAACGGGATTTCTCCATAGGATTTAGGAAAATAGCTCGAAATAAGGTCAGTGGAAACGAACCTGTTAGATAAATGCAAGTTTTGTTCAGTCGGATAATATCCACATGTCTACTCTACTTTTATAATTTTCGAATCATAAATCTAATCGATAGAAGATAGATAGCGTCACTGCATCACTCTCACCGCCGTTAGAAAGTAGCAAGCAACTGAAGCAAGTGCAATTATGGAGGGTGGAGATTTGGAGTATTTAATCAAAAATAATTGTACTAAACTTCCACTCCAGCAGCAACAACAAATAAAATCTGATGACTGGCCGATGCCCAAACTGGAGCTGTGTACAGCGAGGAAAAAAGGAGCAAGTCGGACGTAAAACGTTAAAGGTCTTCTGATTTAGTTTGTGAATGAATGCTTATTAGAGTTTCGGCTGGAGAGTGCGTGCGGACATGTCGGTTAGATAACAGGCGTGTGTAAGTCCTGCATCTGTATGATACAAATGTGTGTAAAATGATACTGGGTGCTGTAATCACTCATCTGGTTACGTTATTACATTGACCACCACACCCCCGACCCAAAAGAAAGGACGTATTATTGGCTTCCCCTAATTTTTTTCCCACGCCACGCTACTGCTCACCGGTCCCTTACAGCGGGCAGAGCTGCTGGTGCTGATCTCTCTCTCTCGGGTCCGGTTATACTTCATTCGCGTTTATGTCCAAATCCATCAGATCTAGCTAGTTCTAGTTAATGATAAGGCTGATGCCTCTTTCTACACGCAGATCACGCAACCTCATCTTATGCCCAAATTCCAGCTGAAAGGGGCTTCTTTAGAGCTGGCTTGATTGTGAATCGCCTCCGCACCCGCCTCTCCCCTGAGCATGTAGACATGCTCATATTCTTAGACAAAAATGAGTATTGAATAGCTGCATTCTGTGCATAGGCCCTGTTATAGGTTGTTGATCTCTGTTGTAATAGGGTTACGTTACCCTAACCCGTTATGTTGTTCGTGTTTGATCCCCCTTTCATTTAAAAAACAAAGTTATGTTTTAAGCATGAAAAGCTGTAGGCCTATAGCTGTCAACTGTTCAAACTGTGATCACCAGTTCAATACATTTGACAAATTCGACTTGGTTCCTATACTTATTTGAACATGTATTTATTTATTTTTTCAAAATAAAATTTTTCACAGAGTTTTCCCGTAACCCCAGGACCTCTTCTCCACAGTCAACAAGCTCCTCAAACCCCGTGCTGACACCCTCTCTTCATCCACTTCCCACTTTATGCAGTTCATTCCTCCAGTTTTCCTCTGACAAAATCACTTGCCATTAATCACTCCCTATACACTGCATCTGAAACACAAAACATCTTCCCCCAAGCATCCACCGCCACACATTTCTTCCCCCCCATCTCCCTGACCTCCGTAGCCCTCCTCCCACGGACCGGCCTCTCTCCAGTTCACTATGGTTAACCCCCCTGAAATACTCAAACTGATCAGCTCTCCAAACCCACAACCTGCTTCGCTTGACCCTCTACCCACCCCTCTACTGAAGTCCCCTCCCCGTCCTCTGTCAACCTTTTCAACTCCTCCCTGTCCGAAGGAACCGTTCCCTCTGCCTTCAAAACTGCTGCTGTCACTCCCATCCTCAAGAAACCCGGTCTGGATCCCTCCTCCCTCAGTAATTACCGCCCATCTCCAACTCCCCTTTCTCTCAAAAACAATAGAACGCATCATCTCCAAACAACTCCACCGCCATCTCCAAACCAACCAGCTTTTGAACCCTTCAGTCTGGTTTTCGTCCCCACCACAGCACAGAAACGGCACTCATCAAAGTCCTCAATGAACCTCCTCACCTCTGCTGACACCGGTTTCCTCAACATCCTCATCCTCCTCGACCTGAGTGGCAGCCTTCGATACCGATGAGCCACACCATCCTGCTTACCCGACTCCAGGACAACGGTATCGAAGGTACTGCACTCAGGTGGCTCCAGTCCTACCTCTCCGACAGATCCCACTTCATCTCCCTCAACAACCACTCCTCTGACACAGCTTCAGTCACCCAAGGTGTTCCCCAAGGTTCAGTACTCGGCCCCCTCCTCTTCATCATCTACATCCTCCCCCTTGGTCAGATTCTCCGCTACTTCAACCTGGAGTTTCACTGTTACGCTGACGACACCCAGATTTACCTCAGCACCAAATCCCCCCCAACCCCCCCCCCCCCGCACCACACATCGAATCCTGTCTGACTGCAATAAAATCCTGATGCAACACAACTTCCTCAAACTCAACAGCAATAAAACTGAACTCCTCCTCATCGGCTCCAAATCAACCCTCAGCAAAAACCCCAACCTGACACTCACCATCGATGGCACCCCTGTTTCCCCCTCCACCCAGGCACGCAACCTTGGCGTTATATTTGACGCCACCCTCTCCCTCGAGCCCCACATCCATCATGTTGTAAAAACCTAATTTTTCCACCTCCGCAATATTGCCAAACTCCGTCCCTCTCTCACCCGCCCTGCAGCTGAGCGACTCATTCACGCCTTCATCTCCTCCCGCCTTGACTATTGCAACTCACTTCTCTACGGCATCAGCTCCACCTCCCTCAGTAGACTCCAGCGTGTCCAGAACGCAGCCGTCAGACTCCTCACTCACACCAAATCATGGCATCACATCAACCCGGTCCTCAAAGAACTCCACTGGCTCCCCGTTTCACACCGCACCCATTACAAACTCCTGGTCTTCACTTACAAAGCCCTCCACCATCCCTCACTGACCTCCTCATCATCTACCAACCACCCAGGTCCCTCAGATCCACCTCAGCCGGTTTGCTTTTTTTCCTGTCCTTGTTTGTCTACCCTTCCCCAAATGTAAAGCGTCTTTGGGTTCGAGAAAAGCGCTATAAAAAAAAAGAATTTATTATTATTATTACTACTAGTGCCTACATGTATGGGTAATATTTAAATCAGTACATTAAATGGCATATTATTCAATGTATGTATTTTTATAAATATATTTATTTTGGTAGGTTTGCTCTTCCGTAATACATTAATTATTATAATAAAGTACATGTGTCTAATAATACTTAGATACTTTTACTTAAATAAGATATGAATGCAGTACTTTAACTTGTAATGGAGTATTTTCACAGTGTGGTGTTTGTACTTTTACTTCAGGATCTACTACCTGCAGCAAGTGCTGATAAAGGGTCTAAAGTGTTATTAATGTGATAATAAAGTGCTACTGAAGAGTGTAAAGTGTTAATTAAGGGTAAAGGGAACAGACCTGCTCTGTGGATCCGAAGCTGAGGCTGTAAAACAGCGTCCAGTAGCTTCTGGAGTCTCTTGTTCTCCTCTTTGGAAAGAAACAGCTCCTCCTCCAGCTCTGCTATCGTTTGTTCAAACAGAGCACATATCTCTTCAGCAGAAGCCGCAGTGAGTCGCTGCTTCTTCAACGACAGCAGCATTTGGACTTTACTCATGTTTCCTAGATCACCTTTTCCTGCAGCCTCCGTTAAACACACCGTTTCTCTCTCAATCTGACTAGTGTTGCTAACGTGTTTCCAGCTAGCATGCTACGCTAGCTCCTATAGTCTGAGGTAAACGCTCCAGAAAAAAGAGCACACCGTCCATTCGGAGGTTTATCCAGACTTCCTGAGAGAACCGGAGCGACGAGACGCCACATGGATCCAGGTTCTCCAGGTCTTCTTCTTTTCTTCTTCTTCTTCTTCTCTTGGTTTTTGGCGGATTTCAAACAGCTTTAAGGTGCATACCGCCACCTACTGTACAAGAGTGTGTATCGCCATATCATCCTATCAAAAACATAAAATGAAAGACATTAAGAAAATGGCATTTAAAATCAGTCATTAAAAAGAAAAGCTAATAAAATAAACATTAAAAGATAGAAGTTACAGTGCAGTCTCAGATATGAATAGTTCAATTATTTCGGTTCTTGATTTTTAATTTATTCACAGAACCTCCCTTTGGAAATCCGAACATTTCCGTCCCGATTGTTAATTTAGACTGATTGTTTTTCACCATGTTATGCTCGCATGACATCCACAATCGGACCCTCAGGAGGGTGTACTAGCCCCCTACTCTGCTTTGCGTTCCATAACAAAGTCTTTAAGTGTTACCTGAACTCCCCGTGTTACCTAAACACTATTTTTCACCCGTCGGTGCTGTGATCTCAGGGGTCTCAAACTCAAGGCCCGGGGACCAATCCCGGCCCGCGAGTTCATTTTATGTGGCCCCGCAAGAGCTTGCAACGAATATAATACGTTTATTATACGGTTACATGCCACTTTACATGAGCAGGTTGCCCATAAACTACCCGCAATGCATCTCGTTTTGTGACATGCCCACCGAAGGGACTTGCAATTATTTTCCCTGGACTTCTGCTTTCAGAAGTAGTTAATTACTAAGTTATTATCCTATCCAATAATAATCAAATTCAGAGGCAATCATGTATATATATATATATATATTATATATTTATATAGTTACAACCGGCCCTTTGAGTGCAACCTTTATGCGAATGTGGCCCGCGATGAAATTGAGTTTGACACCCCTGCACGGACTATCTTCTGGTTCTTTTCTGGATCCATCCACTATCTGTTGTCTCTGTCCAGTGAATTACACTTTTCTTACTGGAGCATTATTGGAGCACGAAGTGGAAGCTTGGATGAAACATAACGGACTTCTAAACAATGAACACCCGCAACTTGGAAGAAATAAAGTTGGGTTTTATGCGTTCTAATATTGCAATGCAAACCCATGATGTAATGACAGTAATTAAGAATAATTTAGTCATTGAAGGCTCATTTCAGTAGATTTAATCAAACAAAACATAAACATATTGGACATGGCCTCAAGACTGTAACCTCTTCACATTCTGTTGAAAAAGTCAATTACTAGCCATATCTTACACATCGCTGTTTTGAATTATCAATGTGTGGATGAGAGTTGAACTGGATGATGACAAAACATTTGCATTAAGACACTAATACTAGCTGGTCCCTTGTAAAGGTGAGTCCACCTTAAATGAGCAGTGGGTGATCAGCAGGTGAAAGGCAGGACATGGGAACTTGGTCCTGAGGAGATGTAACGATTATTAAACACGAAATAGTCGAGTCAAGGGGTCAAAGAAATCAACATTTGTGATTATTCGCAAATCGGTTGCAGGTGGGTGAAAACAGGCTTAGGGAGTAACGTATTACATGTAACGGCATTAGGTCATCAGGATACAAAATAGACAAATGTATTCCCTTACAGTTACAGAAGCAGCTGACGACCAACACACTTGTGACTTTTTAAACGATTACGCCATTTAAATTTTGTCACAAACATTGCAGCTGTATTTTTCCTCTCCTGTGTGGACTCTCATGTGTGACTTTAAATTATCACTCCGTGAAAAAGCTTTCTTACAGACTGAGCAGCTGTTTGGATTCTCTCCTGTGTGGATTCTCATGTGTGACTTTAAACGTTCATTCCGTGAAAAAGCTTTCTTACAGACTGAGCAGCTGTAAGGTTTCTCTCCTGTGTGGATTCTCATGTGTTTCTTTAAACTATCACTCCATGAAAAACTTTCTTACAGACTGAGCAGCTGTGTGGTTTCTCTCCTGTGTGGATTCTCCTGTGTTTCTTTAAACTCGACTATGTGAAAAAGATTTTTTACAGACTGAGCAGCTGAATGGGTTATTTTCAGCACTACGTCTTGGATCACTGACAGATTCATGTCTATTTTTCAGTGAGTTTGAGCCTGATGTAGGTTCTATGGCTCTTTCCAATCAGCACTGTCTTCAGTGTCAGGTTCAGAAGAGTCTCCAGTGTGGTCCTCAGTCTTTGGTTGTAAACTGCTCTCTGGATCTGAGTTCCTGGCTGGTTCTGGTCCACGACAGTCATCTCCATCAGCTTCTGTTTCCATGTGTTCAGTTTGTCTTTGATGAGGCTGAGAGGACTGAGGTTTCTCTTTATCATCTTCACTCTTCACAGGGTCAGGAGTGAAAGTGGACTTGGTGATCTCAGCCTCCTCCAGCTCCTGAAGCTGCTCTCCTTCTGACTGATCCTGAGTTCCTCCTGTTCCTGCTTATGTGTGGGGGGGGCTCTGGGTCCTCCTGGTCCAGACTGGTGCTCCACTCCTGCTGGTCAGGGAGAGGCTCTTCTTTAACCACCAGCAGCTGCTGGATGTCTGCAGGAAACAGGCAACACACAGTCAGAACAAACTGTTAAGTGTTAGCATTTAAAAATCTAATCACCATTAAAATGGGAGACATTTTGCAGCCCTAATGAAAAAGGGTTTTTTCTTCTGGCGTTGCACTAGCTGCAATGTAAACAATGATTGTATTTGGGATTGTTCACGGATACACTACGACTACAGAATATAAATCATATCGGATTTTTTAACACTTTTTGTTTACTAGACAATTTCATATGTGGTTCTTTTATAGTTTTGATGTCTTCAGTATAAATCTACAAAGTAGAACCAATTTAAATAAATTAAAAACTTTGATGAGAAGATGTGTCCAAACTTTTGACTGCATTATACTAGGATGCACGATAATTATATATTAGGAATTATGATGTCATCCCCTATAAAGCCGATACCAGTATTAATAGCCCGATAATATACAATATATTTTTTTGGGTAAAAAAAAAAGAAAAAGATACTGCGGTGTGGGATTGGGATGAGGGGCGCTCCTCTGTTTTCATTTAAACAGCTCCTTATATCCGTTAGCGCAGCTAGCTAGCACCAGATGCTACAAACACAATGCACGTAAGGTCTCTCTCTCGCTTCGCTCGGGCCACACATACACAACACCCTCCCGGTCCTCCCGATGGCCAGTCGGTGCCTGCCGGGTGAGCGGGAAGTGTGGTCTGCCACAAGCGGGCGGCAGGAGCGGGGCTGTCAGATCAGCTTGTAGACGGTATTTTAAACTCGATGCGCTTTGAAACCTACGGGCGGCCGAGAAAAAAAAAATACAACATGCGTTAATCGCGTTAAATAATTAGTGGCGTAAATCTTTTTTATTATCGGTTATCGGTATCGGTCTTGAGAAGCAGGAAGTTATCGGTAATCGGTTAAAAAAAACAATATCGTGCATTCCTAATCTAGTGTATATCTCTCTCAAAATATATATTCTGTGTATATATATATATATATATGTATATATATATATATACATATATATATATACACAGAATATATTATAAATACATGTTGGCACTAATTGATTGATGAGATTAATTTATATTAATGTTTTAATTACTTAATGACCTTTGTACTAGTTCCCCTATTCTTTATCAAGTAACATTTGATGTGTTTAATTTATTATTGAACATATTTATTCATTGATTCTTTATGAATTATTTCTCGCGCAATTTTTGAGTTTGTGAAAGTTGAATTTTTTTGGGAGGGGGTGCTTAAGTTGATTACATATTATCAAATGGAATAATTTCATGTTATACAAGTACGACAGTGCCATAGCTAAATGTGTTAGGTCTAAAGGGTGTGTTTTGCTCCGCTCACCGGCAGTAGGCGTTTCTTCTCCCCGGAGGCCAAGGGAAGCCAGCTTCCCCTGTTTTTTCGGATTGTAGTTATAATTTAAATAAATAAATAAAAAACACTTTTGTTTTGTTAAGTTCTCCTTTGCTGTGTGTTGCTGCCGGCCCGGCTCTCCCCCATTCTCATTGAGTATTTTACAAAGTGTGAAACAAACGGCGCCCTCTAGATGTTATGGTGAAACAGTAGATGCACTCACTGTTGCGAGAGTTGGCCAGCCGAATCTGGCCTTACCCTTGTGAAAAAAAAATGGAGGGATATGACCAATCAGCCCCTGCCAACCTGTGATTGGGCAGGGCCATGCCAAGGGAAGCCAGAGGCGCGGGCTTCCCTTGCCTCACAATCCAATCAAATCGCAATCAATTTAGTGTGGCAGTGACGCGTCCTAAAATCCGGAAGTAAGCTGCTCTCGGTTTCCCTCGACAAAAAAGCAACGGATTTCTCCATAGGATTTAGTGAAATAGCTCGAAATAAGGTCAGTGGAAACGAACCTGTTAGATAATGCAAGTTTTGTTCAGTCGGATAATATCCACAGGGTCTACTCTACTTTTTATATTTTCGAATCATAAATCTAATCGATAGAAGATAGATAGTAGCGTCAACTGCATCACTCTCACGCCGTTAGAAAGTAGCAAAGCAACTGAAGCAAGTGCAATTATGGAGGGTGGAATTTGGGAGTATTTAATCAAAAATAATTGTACTAAACTTCCGCTACAAGCAGCAACAACAAATAAAATCTGATGACTGGCCGATGCCCAAAACTGGAGCTGTGTACAGCGAGGAAAAAGGAGCGAGTCGGACGTAAAACGTTAAAGGTCTCCTGATTTAGTTTGTGAATGAATGCTTATTAGAGTTTCGGCTGGAGAGTGCGTGCGGACATGTCGGTTAGATAACAGGCGTGTGTAAGTCCTGCATCTGTATGATACAAATGTGTGTAAAATGATACGGGTGCTGTAATCACTCATCTGGTTACGTTATTACATTGACCACCACACCCCCGACCCAAAAGAAAGGACGTATTATTGGCTTCCCCTAATTTTTTTCCCACGCCACGCTACTGCTCACCGGTCCCTCACAGCGGGCAGAGCTGCTGGTGCTGATCTCTCTCTCTCGGGTCCGGTTATACTTCATTCACGTTTATGTCCAAATCCATCAGATCTAGCTAGTTCTAGTTAATGATAAGGCTGATGCCTCTTTCTACACGCAGATCACGCAACCTCATCTTATGCCCAAATTCCAGCTGAAAGGGGCTTCTTTAGAGCTGGCTTGATTGTGAATCGCCTCCGCACCCGCCTCTCCCCTGAGCATGTAGACATGCTCATATTCTTAGACAAAAATGAGTATTGAATAGCTGCATTCTGTGCATAGGCCCTGTTATAGGTTGTTGATCTCTGTTGTAAGAGGTGTTACGTTACCCTAACCCGTTATGTTGTTCGTGTTTGATCCCCCTTTCATTTAAAAACAAAGTTATGGTTTTAAGCATGAAAGCTGTAGGCCTATAGCTGTCAACTGTTCAAACTGTGATCACCAGTTCAATACATTTGACAAATTCGACTTGGTTCCTATACTTATTTGAACATGTATTTATTTATTTTTCAAAATAAAATTTTCACAGATGTTTTCCCCGTAACCCCAGGACCCTCTTCCCACAGTCAACAAGCTCCTCAAACCCCGTCTGACACCCCGCTCTTCATCCACTTCCACTTTAATGCAGTTCATTCCCTCCAGTTTTCTCTGACAAAATCACTGCCATTAATCACTCCCTATCCACTGCATCTGACACACAAAACATCTCCCCCAACATCCACCGCCACAATTTCTCCCCCCATCTCCCTGGACCTCCCGAGCCCTCCTCCCCACGACCGCCTCCCAGTTCACTATGGTGTACCACCACACACCCCCTGAAATACTCAAACTGATCAGCTTCTCCAAACCCACAACCCTGCTCGCTTGACCCTCTACCCACCCCTCTACGAAGTCCGGCCCTCCCCGTCCTCTGTCAACTTTCAACTCCTCCCTGTCCGAAGGAACCGTTCCCTCTGCCTTCAAAAACTGCTGCTGTAACTCCCATCCTCAAAAACCCGGTCTGGATCCCTCCTCCCTCAGTAATTACCGCCCATCTCCAACTTCCCCTTCTCTCAAAACAATATGAACGCATCATCTCCAAACACTCCACCGCCATCTCCAACCAACCAGCCTTTGACCTCTTCAGTCTGGTTTTCGTCCCCCACCACAGCACAGAAACGGCACTCATCAAAGTCCTCAATGACCTCCTCACCTCTGCTGACACCGGTTTCCTCAACATCCTCATCCTCCTCGACCTGAGTGCAGCCTTCGATACCATGAGCCACACCATCCTGCTTACCCGACTCCAGGACAACGGTATCGAAGGTACTGCACTCAGGTGGCTCCAGTCCTACCTCTCCGACAGATCCCACTTCATCTCCCTCAACAACCACTCCTCTGACACAGCTTCAGTCACCCAAGGTGTTTCCCCAAGGTTCAGTACTCGGCCCCCTCCTCTTCATCATCTACATCCTCCCCCTTGGTCAGATTCTCCGCTACTTCAACCTGGAGTTTCACTGTTACGCTGACGACACCCAGATTTACCTCAGCACCAAATCCCCCATCCAATCCCCCCACAACCCCCCCCCCCCTCACCCACATCGAATCCTGTCTGACTGCAATAAAATCCTGGATGCAAACACAACTTCCTCAAACTCACCAGCAATAAAACTGAACTCCTCCTCATCGGCTCCAAATCAAACCCTCAGCAAAAACCCCAACCTGACACTCACCATCGATGGCACCCTGTTTCCCTCCCCCTCCACCCAGGCACGCAACCTTGGCGTTATATTTGACGTCACCCTCTCCCTCGAGCCCCCACATCCATCATGTTGTAAAAAACCTAAATTTTTCCACCTCCGCAATATTGCCAAACTCCGTCCCTCTCTCACCCCGCCCTGCAGCTGAGCGACTCATTCACGCCTTCATCTCCTCCCCGCCTTGACTATTGCAACTCACTTCTCTACGGCATCAGCTCCACCCTCCCTCAGTAGACTCAGCGTGTCCAGAACGCAGCCGTCAGACTCTCACTCACACCAAATCATGCATCACATCAACCACGGTCCTCAAAGAACTCCACTGGCTCCCCGTTTCACACCGCACCCATTACAAACTCCTGGTCTTCACTTATCAAAGCCCTCCACCATCCCCCTCACTGACCTCCTCATCCTCTACCAACCACCCAGGTCCCTCAGATACACCTCAGCCGGTTTGCTTTTTTTTCCTGTCCTTGTGTTGTCTAACCCCGTCCCCAAATGTAAAGCGTCTTTGGGTTCGAGAAAAGCGCTATAAAAAAAAAGAATTTATTATTATTATTACTACTAGTGCCTACATGTATGGGTAATATTTAAATCAGTACATTAAATGGCTATTATTCAATGTATGTATTTTTATAAATATATTATTTTGGTAGGGTTTGCTCTTCCGTAATAAATTAATTATTATAATAAAGTACATGTGTCTAATAATACTTAGATACTTGTTACTTAAATAAATGAAGATATGAAGTATGAGTATTTTCACAGTGTGGTGTTTGTACTTTTACTTCAGGATCTGCTACCCTGCAGCAAGTGCTGATAAAGGGTCTAAAGTTTTATTAATGTGATAATAAAGTGCTACTGAAGAGTGTAAAGTGTTAATTAAGGGTAAAGGGAACAGACCTGCTCTGTGGATCCGAAGCTGAGGCTGTAAAACAGCGTCCAGTAGCTTCTGGAGTCTCTTGTTCTCCTCTTTGGAAAGAAACAGCTCCTCCTCCAGCTCTGCTATCGGTTGTTCAAACAGAGCCATATCTCTTCAGCAGAAGCCGCAGTGAGTCGCTGCTTCTTCAACGACAGCAGCAAATTTGGACTTTACTCATGTTTCCTAGATCCACCTTTTCCTGCAGACTCCGTTAACACACCGTTTCTCTCCTCAATCTGACTAGTGTTGCTAACGTGTTTCCAGCTAGCATGCTACGCTAGCTCCTATAGTCCTGAGGTAAACGCTCCAGAAAAAAGAGCACACCGTCCATTCGGAGGTTTATCCAGACTTCCTGAGAGAACCAGGAGCGACGAGACGCCACATGGATCCAGGTTCTACCAGGTTCTTCTTCTATTCTTCTTCTTCTTTCATCATCTTCTTCTTCTCATCTTCTTCTTCCTCCTCTTGAGTTTTTAGCGGATTGCAAACAGCTTTACGGTGCATACCGCCACCTACTGTACAAGAGTGTGTATCGCCATATCATCCTATCACCCACTTGTGGAATTATACCATTGTGTTGTTTACGTTGTTTTAAATTCTACAATCAATCCTGTTTCAATTCAAATACTTAACAATGGCCTTCCTGGTAGCTCTTACCCCCTCACCTTCTGTTCCCAGTATCCCCCATCAGGCTCCACTCCCTTCCTGCCTCTCTGACCCCTATCTCTTAGTGTCCCCTCTCTGTTTTCTACATGCTGCAGTGTAATATGATGTGTTCCACATTTTCTTTCACTCCACACCCCCTGCATTCTTCAACTTCACTTTTTCCCTTTAAAAACATTGTGCCGTTTAATCCTGTATGATCCAGTCTGAGTCTAGTGAGTCTAGTGATGGTGATCTCCTCCCGTCTGTTCCTTTCTGTATAGATCTTTATCATGACTGATTTCTGTAACTTGTGGTATCTCCTCCCTTTCTGATCTTCCTCCCACCTTTTCTGCCATATTTCCATACCCTTCTTCTTAATTATTGCTTTTCCTTCTCCTTTTCCAAGTGACACGGCACCCACCCAGCATAACTGCACTTCTATTTTGTCCCTACTGACCGCCAGAGGTGGTGTTTTAGCACTGGATATGTCCATCGCGCGCATGCGCAGCTCGAGTACCAATAACAACAAAGTCACCTGTGACTCACGTGACACCGGCTATATCAGCCGGTGTCGTCAGAGGATCTGTTCCTTTCATCTTCTCGCTGCGCGAGAGTACCGTAGCTACATTTTTGTAGCCTACAGCGTTCGTTCGGTTGGAACATTTGTCAAGGATTCTCTGCAAACAGCTGGCTGCGTGCAGCTTCGCGACTCATCCAGTCGGGGCCGTGGGCTTACCCGTCCTCCAGGAGCTGTGGCTGGCTGCGCAGAGACTTCGTTCGGACAGGTTGGCGTCGGCTTGGTTGGTGATGGCAGTGTTTCCGCTCCCTCTCCCAGCCTAGTTGTTCTGATTACTGTCTGTTTACTTTTTGGGCTTGAACTTTTTTGGTGACGGAGGTGTTTCCGCTCCCTCTCCCAGGAGTTGCCCTTGCTGTGCTTCTGTACTTGTTCTGGCCGCGGCGTTGTGCCAAACTTCATTAGCATTGAGCTGTGTTTCTTGTTTGGCTAGTTAGCAGTAGCGGCTGCAGCTACTCGGCTGAAGCACCGGAGTTTCCCGTGCTGTTTTTTCTTTAGAAGCCAGTTTCTGGTTTCTGGTGAATCAGACACAGTTGTCTTTCTGGTTATTTATTTGAAGCTTCAAATACATAAGATACAATAGTGAGTGTGCACAGTACAATATGGTAGCAAAGCTTATATACAAGAAGGAGTGGGAAGTTCAGAAATCTGTCTTCACACAGTCACATATTGTTATTAGACACCTGTCCTTGAGCTGTAGATAGCATAACGGTTCCCAGAGTAGGGAACTTCTTGTGTGACTTTGTGTGAGTCTCACCCTAGTCTGCCAAATCAGCTCTGTGGCCTTGAAGCGCTTGGGAATACACCCCCAGTAGAGTATGAGAAGAAAACAGCACATCTCAGGAAATGATATAGGTGTTTTACAATGGTTTGAGAAGCATTTGGTTTAAGCATATAAGGATATAATAAAAATGTCCACTACATTCTCCCCTTTTGATCATACTTGATCAATAAAAAAACAAATGACAGGATAGACTGATATAACACATCAATGAATACACTCCATCGCTGGTTTAAGTAAACACATCACAAATATATCATAGAAAACTGGCTGTTTTTGTGGAGGACAGACTCCAATATAATGTAAGCGTAAGAGAGGAGGGTACACTTGATTATATTGTAGTGTCGGAATCAGACTCTTCTGATTCTAGCTGGTCTATCTCACTGTGGCGCAAAGGATTGTCGTGTAATGGAATAGCAGCATACTGAACGAAAGCTGAGGATACCATGCTGGAAACGCACTTCTTCAGTATTGGGATAATCAAACAGGTACAACTGATTAATAGGCCAAAAATGATCGCCAGGGGTGTAACTATCCTAGCCAGCCATGCTTCCCACCCGCCTGATGTAAGCCAGGACCACCAGTCCCAGCCACCTGCGTTGGATATGTCATCCGCTTTCATGTCGGCTAACAGGTCGTTGAGATGCAGCACGGTGTCAGTGATGTTCTTGGTGGCGTCGGGAATGTAAGTGCAACAGGAGTCACCGATCACATGACACAGGCCACCCTTTGAGGCGAACAAAAGGTCAAGAGCAAATTGGTGCTGCATGAGCATGTTCCTAGAGGCTATTATGACGGGTTGGTACTTTGCGTATGTGGTATCAAACGTAGATGCACGCAAAAGGGAGTTAGACCGATTACTGCATGGTGGGGGAAGCTGCCTAGCATAACGCCACTCGGTTACGCGGTCTTCACCCTTGATGGGCCTTGTCAGAGCCATAAACGCACAGAGGTGTTCAACCTGGGTCAGAGAGCGCGGACGAACTGGCACGGACATTGATGAGTCCTGGGGGAAAAGGGTGCATGCATAACATGCAATCTTTGACTCAAGTTTACTTATCAATACCAAAATTAAATTATACCTCTTTTGAAAGCCTCGTTTTTGGTCTTACGCATCCGACCTGGAAAACTTTGCAGCCAATCTTATTTGTTACAGTGTATCGTGCACCCGGTCCTTATTCAGAATTCTTATCAGAATTCTCTGAGTTTTTATCAACTTTGGTACTTAAAACAGACAAAGTAATTATCGTAGGTGACTTTAATATTCATGTTGACGATGATAAAAATAGCCTTACTGTTGCATTTAACTCTATATTAGATTCTGTTGGTTTCTGTCAGAGTGTAAATAAACCAACCCACTGCTATAATCACACTCTCGACCTTGTTCTGACTTATGGTATTGAAATTGAGCAACTATTAGTCGAACCGCATAATCCTGCTTTATCCGACCATTTCTTAGTAACTTTTGAAGTACTGTTACTAGACTACAAAGCATTAGTCAAAAGCTCTTGCAGCAGAAACCTATCTGTTAGTGCTATAGCCACATTTAAGGAAGAGATTCCACCAATACTTAACTCGATAGCATGTCTGCATGTAGGGGAGAAAACTTATACAAAATGTACACCACCCCAAATTGATCATGTTGTTGATAGTGCTAGAGATGCGCTGCGAATAAAATTAGACTCTGTTGCTCCTTTGAAAAAGAAGAAAATAAAACAACATAGATTAGCTCCATGGCATAATGCCCAAACCCGCAAAATAAAGCAAAAGTCTAGACAACTTGAAAGGATATGGCGTTCCACTAAACTTGAAGAATCTCGTTTAATTTGGCATATTACTCTCAATGAATATAAGAAAGCACTGCGTAAAGCGAGAGCAGCTACTACTCTTCATTAATAGATGAGAATAAGAATAATGCAAGATTTCTTTTCAGCACTGTAGCCAGGCTGACAGAGAGCCACAGCTCGATTGAGCCTTCTATTCCCTTAGCACTCAGTAGTAATGATTTTATGTGCTTTTTTAACGATAAAATTGTTACTCTTAGAAACAAAATTAATGACCTCTTGCCTTTGACCAGTATAGTGTTATCAACAGCTCCCGGAATCGTAAGTTCTAATATTACACTAGAATGCTTTTCAGCCATTAACCTTGAACAATTACATTCAATGATTCTCTCTTCTAAACCATCAACGTGCATGTTAGACCCAATTCCAACTACGCTGTTGAAGGAAGTTTTTCCATTAATTAGCACTTCTTTATTAAATATTATGAATATGTCTTTATTATCAGGCTATGTTCCACAATCATTCAAAGTAGCAGTGATAAAACCGCTTCTTAAAAAGCACAACCTCGATCCAGAGGTTTTAGCCAACTATAGACCTATTTCTAATCTTCCGTTCCTCTCAAAAATTCTTGAGAAAGCGGTCGCAAAACAGTTGTGTGATTACTTAAAAAACAATGATTTATTTGAAGATTTTCAGTCTGGCTTTAGAACACATCATAGCACAGAGACAGCTCTGGTTAAAGTCACAAATGACATTCTAATAGCCTCAGACAAGGGACTTGTCTCTATTCTTGTTTTGCTCGATCTCAGTGCTGCATTTGATACTATCGACCATGATATCCTATTGCAAAGACTAGAGCACTTGGTTGGCATACAGGGAACTGCTTTAGGCTGGTTTAGGTCCTATCTATCTGAACGCTCTCAGTTTGTACGTGTTAACGATGAATCTTCCACGCAAACCAAAGTTAGCCATGGAGTGCCACAGGGCTCAGTGCTCGGACCTATTTTGTTCACATTATATATGCTTCCGTTAGGCAATATTATAAGGAATCATTCTGTAAACTTTCATTGTTATGCGGATGATACTCAACTATATTTATCAATCAAGCCTGATGAAGTTAATCATCTAAATAAAATTCAAGACTGCCTTAAGGACTTAAAAACGTGGATGACCTTAAACTTTTTGATGTTAAACACGACCAAAACTGAAGTTATTGTACTTGGCCCGAAGAATCTACGAAACAAATTATCTAAAGACATACTAACTATGGATGGCATTAATTTGGCCTCCAGTGAGACTGTAAGGAACCTTGGTGTTATATTTGATCAGGATTTATCCTTTAACGCCCACATAAAATTAATTTCAAGGACCGCCTACTTCCATCTACGTAACATTGCAAAAATCAGGCATATCTTGCCTCTAAACGATGCAGAGAAACTAGTCCATGCATTTGTTACTTCTAGGCTGGATTATTGTAACTCTTTATTATCAGGGAGTACCAAGAAGTCAATCAAGTCGCTTCAGCTGATTCAAAATGCTGCGGCTCGTGTACTAACCAGAGTTAGGAAAAGGGACCACATTACTCCTGTTCTGGCTGCCTTACACTGGCTCCCTATAGAACACAGGATCGAATTTAAAATTCTTCTTCTCGCCTACAAAGCCCTTAATGGGCAGGCACCATCTTACCTTAAAGAACTCATTATACCCTACTGTCCTACTAGGGCATTGCGTTCCAAGAATGCAGGGTTGTTGGTTGTTCCTAGAGTCTCTAAAAGTACAATGGGAGCCAGAGCCTTTTCTTATCAAGCTCCACATTTGTGGAATCAGCTTCCAGTTTGTGTTCGGGCGGCAGACACCCTATCCGTTTTTAAGAGTGCGCTTAAGACCTTCCTTTTTGATAAAGCTTATAGTTAGGGCTGATTAGATTCAGCCCCTAGTTTTGCTGATATAGGCTTAGTTTGTCGGGGGACATCTTACTTCTTCCTTCTCTCTGTCTATACCTGTGTACACTCATGTTCCGATTAACCCAGCTTCCCCACATCTCTTTCTTTTTGGTGTCTATATACGCTGGGATCCGGAGTCATGGATGATCCTGCGGTCCTGTGTCCTGGATCTTGAGTCGTGGCTGTGGTCCTGGATCATCGGTCCTGATGGATATCCTTGTGGATTAATCTTCCTATTATACACACATGCATTTCCAAACATTTGGACTACCTATGTTGCAAATGTATTATCTTTTCAATTTACACATGGGATCTATTGCACGTCTGTCCGTCCTGGGACAGGGGGATCCCTCCTCTGTTGCTCTCCCTGAGGTTTCTCCCATTTTTCCCTTTAAACTGGGTTTTCTTTGGAAGTTTTTCCTTGTACGATGTGAGGGTCTAAGGACAGAGGGTGTCGTATTGTCATACTGATATTCTGTACACACTGTGAAGACCACTGAGACAAATGTAACATTTGTGATATTGGGCTATATAAATAAACATTGATTGATTGATTGATTGATTGATTGATTGATGCATAACATGACCCATTTTGTCCTGCGGCCTGCAAGAATGATCTCAGAGTGTGCCACCAGACGTTACCGGTGATCCCATTACTGGTCTGAACCACATCAATGTTGCTATGGTCGTTATTGCCTATGTATAGGTTACGTTTTAGATATGTAGATGTACCTATGGATGTCAACAGTTGCGTCAAAGGTTGCTTATCCTTTTCGGGGGTCTGAGTTTTGGGCGCGATGTCTATGTAAAATGTGCCACACGGGTCGGCGCCGGATACATACATACAGACAACAAAATAACCCTTGTCTGATATCTGGGCAGCCTGTAGTTGCAACAGGGTAACGGGGCTCGATGAATTGACCTTGGAGATAGACAATCTCTCTTTGATGTTTGTTTTGTCGTCCCATAAGGTATAACCCCAATCGGTGTGCGCGGTGGTCCATAAAACAAAAGTCCAGCCCCCCGAACAGTGAGTGGCGGTGTGACTGTCACTCTCGACATAGCATATGTAGGCGTCTGCCCACCCCAGTTTCTTACGGAGCGTCCACACTACAGCTTCAAAAAAAGCTTGGAGCTGGGCGTGTCTGTAGCTTGGGGATTTTATTCAAGCAACGCGACCAACAACCAATCACATGAATCTCCCGCCCCCGACATACAAAGCAAAAACCCCGGGGGATTTTATGGGAGCAATATATATATATATATATAAACTCCCCAAACAGGCGAAACCTACCAGTTTCCCCACTGTCTCTGCCACCTCCCTCCATGCTGGTTCCTCCGGTTTGTATCCCGGTAGGTGAAGAGGGTCTGGTCATACAAAACCGGGTGATTTGCTACAGCGATAATTAGTTTCTCCAACTTTTTTTGAAATATAGAAATGAACGGCGGGATATCTCTCCCAGCTTAGACGCGGTTTGATTGGCTACGGCTTGAGCTGTCAGATTTTCCGAAACGGGATTTGATTGGCTGGCGCTGGCTACTCAACTTCTGACGCCGGAGACGGACCGCTATGCTACCCACAATTCAGTTCGGCGAAAAAGCGAGGCAACGTGACGTCACCCCATTCAAAGTGAATAGGCAGATTGAAGCTGTCGACGCTGTAGTGTGGACGGGCCGTTAGGGTCGGGGCAATGCATGTAGTCGCACGGGTCTAACTGCACTGTGCTATCTTCCCCATCCCTTAGAGTAATGTTCCCAATCCCTGTCTTGACCAGCCCCTCGACCCATGTGGTTCGCCCTGCTTTTCGCCCTGCTTTCCCCATGTACCTCTTAGATACCTCGATTTTGGCTGACATGCTGTATGCTGACCATGGATACATAAAATATAGGACTAGTCCTAACACAACTATCATGGCAAGTATGCAGAGAAACCATTTTATGATTGTCCAGGCTCTCCAGTAGTATCCACATTGCTCACGGTTGCGTTGTCGCCTTTCCAGGCGAGCCCTCATCACGAGGCGGGAATGCTCCATGGAGTGTTTGTGTGTGTATTCTCTCGGTCGATTTTTTTGACACGGACAGTCAGACTCCGCACACCGATAACACAAACGAGGAACCAGAGAGCATATGGAACCGCTCAGCTGGCACTCGCTCGTGACACCTTGTGTGTAGTGTGTTTTGGTATATGTAGTGCAAGTGTGGTGCTGGTGGTGACTTGGACACGTCACTTGTTGTCGTCTTCCGTTGGTGACTAGGACACGTCACTTGTTGTCGTCTGCTTCTACCGTTTCTCCTTTCCTGTGACTACGACCTTGCAGTGGCTGGCGTGGACCCACGTAGCTCCCTCGGCGACCTTGACCGCTGTCTGGGTGACGAGAAGCACCTGGTAGGGACCTTGCCAACGATTGGATTTCCAGCTCTTTCTCCAGAAATCCTTGATCAGCACGAAATCGCCGGGTTGAAGGCGGTGAAGCGGACCAGTGGCAGGGGTAGGTAAGGCTGCGGCTACCTGACGTCGGATGTCTGCTAAAGTGGATGATAGGTTAACACAATATGACAACATAGCATCCTCACACAAAGTTATGGAGGGAGGAGGACATCCTGGAGCCTTGAGTCCAATCTGTGGAGGAGCCCCAAAAAGGATTTCAAATGGGCTGAGTTGACTCCGTGTTCTTTTCTGCATCCGCATGTACATCAGCACAATGGGTAGAGCTTGTGTCCATGACGGACCTGAGTCTGCACAGCATTTTCCTAGTTTGGTTTTTATTGTGCCGTTCTCTCTTTCCACCCCACCCCCACTCTGTGGATGATAAGCACAATGCTTTCTGATGTCCATGCCCATGTATTCTCCTATCGGCGTAATGGCCTCATTAGCAAAATGTGAACGGTTGTCGCTATAAATGTTGTCTGGTAGTCCCCATCTAGGAATGATTTCCCTCACTAGTGCCTTTGCCTCAGCCTTTGCGGCTGAGTCAGCAGACGCATTTCCTAGGGAAACTGGGTCTGTACTGCTTGCGTGTGCGGCACATTTACAGACTGCAACTTCAGATGGGAGCAGAATGGCGTCTAGTAAGCCTGCAACCAGTGCATGGTTAAGCACTGGTTTGCCATCAGATTTCAGAAATTGTCTACACTTCCAAATAGCCCCAAAATCGTGTACTACCCGAAAGCATAGCGTGAGTCAGTGTAAATAGTCACGGTTTTGCCTTCTGCAAACGTGCAGGCTTCAGTTAGTGCGATGAGCTCTGCTGCTTGTGCTGAGAGGTGACATGGAAGCGGTCCAGAACGGAGAACAGCAGAATCTGAAACAACAGAAAACCTCACCCGATCAGTGCCCCCTTGGTCGCGAGAGGAAGACCCATCAACATACAAAATGAGGTCAGCGTTGGTCAGAGGAACGTCTTTTAAGTCCGGTCTAGGTGTGCACACCATGAGCAGTTCGTCACCGTCAACAGGCAAAGGCATAAGAGGGTTCTTACACCTTTTCCAAAATCTAATTCAAGCACTTTTCAAGCATTTTCAAGCATCTTACAGCTATTGTAAATTACATATGTATATGCACATACTCAAATGATTATTAGGATATAATAAACATTTCCACTACAGTTCCCGCACCCGCTCCCGGTTACGTTGCATCTGGTATTCGTCTTTAATTTAACCAGTGAAGGCAGTGTTCTCGCCCCGCTCCTGGTAGACGCTAACCCTGATGCTCCGCCCTCTGTTTAGCGAGCTGACCGGACTGCGCACAATGCGTACATGAAGCGCTACGTCATGAACGCAAGACATCTACCCTCGTGGGGGCGCACTCATGTGATTGGCTTAGAATTGAGGAGACATCTGATTGGCTATAGATAGAAAAAATTACAAGTACGAATCGGCTGACCGTCAGGGGAGTCTCAAAAAACCCACACACGAATGCACAGCGATCCGTGCACAGTAAGCGGTTTGTGTTTGCAGGTTCCGGGGATTTAAACACAAATATGTGTGGATCAAAAACACATATGTAAGAGTTTTTTCTGTATTTGGATTTTATTTACATGGATATGAAACGGAACACATTTGTGTGTGCATTGAAAAACACAAGTGTGGATCCGGAAATACAAGTGTGAATCCTTTTGCGGATAATGATATACAAGTGTGAATCCTTCAGTGTGCATGTGTGTATTATGAGACTGTTCTGAGCCCATAAATTACTAGCCATATCTTACACATCGCTGTTTTGAATTATCAATGTGTGGATGACAGTTGAACTGGATGATGACAAAACATTTGCACACTTGTGACTTTTGAAACGATTACGCCATTTAAATCTTTTGTCACAAACATTGCAGCTGTATTTTTCCTCTCCTGTGTGGACTCTCATGTGTGACTTTAAATTATCACTCCGTAAAAAAGCTTTCTTACAGACTGAGCAGCTGTGTGGATTCTCTCCTGTGTGGATTCTCATGTGTGACTTTAAATGTGTACTCTGTGAAAAAGCTTTCTTACAGACTGAGCAGCTGTGTGGTTTCTCTCCTGTGTGGACTCTCATGTGTGTCTTTAAACTTTCTCTCCGTGAAAAAGCTTTCTTACAGACTGAGCAGCTGTGTGGATTCTCTCCTGTGTGGACTCTCATGTGTTCCTTTAAACGTTCATTCCGTGAAAAAGCTTTCTTACAGACTGAGCAGCTGTGTGGTTTCTCTCCTGTGTGGAGTCTCATGTGTGTCTTTAAACTATCACTCCATGAAAAAGCTTTCTTACAGACTGAGCAGCTGTGTGGTTTCTCTCCTGTGTGGACTCTCCTGTGTTTCCTTAAACCTCGACTATGTGAAAAAGCTTTTTTACAGACTGAGCAGCTGAATGGGTTATTTTCAGCACTATGTTGTGGATCACTGACAGATTCATGTCTATTTTTCAGTGAGTTTGAGCCTGATGCAGGTTCTCTGACCTCTTTCCAATCAGCACTGTCTTCAGTGTCAGGTTCAGAAGAGTCTCCAGTGTGGTCCTCAGTCTTTGGTTGTAAACTGCTCTCTGGATCTGAGTTCCTGGCTGGTTCTGGTCCACGACAGTCATCTCCATCAGCTTCTGTTTCCATGTGTTCAGTTTGTCTTTGATGAGGCTGAGAGGACTGAGGTTTCTCTTTATCATCTTCACTCTTCACAGGGTCAGGAGTGAAAGTGGACTTGGTGATCTCAGCCTCCTCCAGCTCCTGAAGCTGCTCTCCCTCCTGACTGATCCTGAGTTCCTCCTGTTCCTGCTTAATGTGTGGGGGGGGCTCTGGGTCCTCCAGGTCCAGACTGGTGCTCCACTCCTGCTGGTCAGGGAGAGGCTCTTCTTTAACCACCAGCAGCTGCTGGACGTCTGCAGGAAACAGGCAACACACAGTCAGAACACACTGTTAAGTGTTAGCATTTAAAAATCTAATCACCCTTAAAATGGGAGACATTTTGCAGCCCTAATTAATGCCTTTGTTTTTATATTTTCCCATTATCTTTCTTAGTCCCACCTATTGTGTATTTGTGTTGGCTCACTTCACCTCATGTAGCCCAGCCCCTTTCCACTTCCAGTTAAAAATGAAAAAGGGTTTTTTCTTCTGGCGTTGCACTAGCTGCAATAAACTGTATTTGGGATTGTTCATGGATACACTACGATTACAGAATATAAATCATATTCTGGATTTTTTAACACTTTTTTGTTTACTAGACAATGCCATATGTGTTCTTTTATTGTTTTTATGTCTTCAATATAAATCTACAAAGTAGAACCAATTTAAATAAATAAAAAACTTTGAATGAGAAGCTGTGTCCAAACTTTTGACTACGTCTAATACTAGTGTATATCTCTCTCAAAATATATATTCTGTGTGTATGTATGTATATATATATATATATATATATATATATATTAGGGACGGGACTTTAACGCGTTAATTAAGATTAATTAATTACACAAAAATTAACGCGTTAAAAAAATTAACGCGTTAAAAAAATTAACGCATTTTAATCGCACTTTAATCGCACTTATTTTTGCACAGCAGAACGTTTCTCACTGGATGAGTTTCAGGCGTACCGATTATACTGGAGCACCAACTAACGTTCATGACTTCAGCATGGGACTTCAAACAACAACAAACCACGGTGAACAATAGTCAAACATGAACGAACAAGCTGATGAGACCGCTTTGGTCGGCCCCGTGGATGGGAAATTTTGTTTTAAAAAACGGACGGATGGAAGCGTCGATAAGAGCACGGTTGTGTGCTAATTATGCAAAAAATAACGTGCATATCACCGCAGCACATCAAGCCTAAAGTATCACCTAAATGCAAAGCATGTAGCAGCTAGCGTGGACGTTAGCCCGACTCCGAGTGCAAGGAACCACACCCTGACCCAACCCACACTCAACCAGATGACTGGTTTCAGGGCCAGGATAAGTAAGTCCACGTCTGAGAGAATAACCAACTCCCTGGCTCACTGGATTCAAGGGCTCGACATTAAGGACTGCCCGATGGCCCGGGGCCATCTAGTATTTAGCTCGGGCAATGAAGCCTCACCTGCTGGTTGCCCGATCGGGCAATCTATTATGCCAGTATCATGCAGCTCACGGATCCAGTAATGAGTGACCCGACAGTAAAACTAAACATATCTATAACTCGTTTAGGTAGTTTGAGAGGTAATTAAAATAGCTACGTGTGATATTCTAACCTGAAGTGTGTGTTTTGTTCCGCTCACCGCTGCATGTGGTTATGCAGAGCTGCGTGTCGAGTCTCGACACGCAGCAGCAGCTGATCTCTCTCTCCCGTCAGATTAGACTTCACTCGCGTTTATGTCCATATCGATCAGCTCCAGCTAGTTCTAGCTAATGATATGACCACCTGCTTATTAAAAGACAACTACACAATAAGTGTCGCTATGCAACTGGATGAGGCCACAAAGTATAGCGCAGCATTATGCATTTGTTTACATGCCCACCGGAACCCTGAGGCATTACCAACAGATCAACGCACAATCAACCCATACAGGACATCTCTTTCTCCACATTAAGTGTTAGACATTAGAGTTGACTCTTCTTGTCTGTCACATAAGTGGCGCAACTGAAGCGGTATTGCTCTAAAGGGAAATTATTTTGACCGAAGATATTTAGATTTGCCGGCTAACGGGAACTCTGACGTGTGCTTCGCGGATGCGCTCGGCTCCTCTCGACTGCTGCTCGGGTCTGCTCGGTCAGCTTCCGGGTGAGGAGGCATTCGTTCGACCAACTTACAGTAGTTAACATTACAAACATTTTTAACAGGGGCCATAATAGTGTAAATAATGTTTGTTTTGGCAGTTATAACTGAATGTAATGTTTTCTACTTTTTTCCAAAAGTGTTTTGACCAACAACTTAAGTATTTCCTAAAGCTATGCAGGGCATGCAAGCGAGCAAACACAAACAAACAAGTGAAATGAAGAATAAAATTGAAATTGTATAATATAATATTGTGGTGGTTCATCTTATAATTCAGTCTAGAGAATGCACCAGGCAGCATCTAAGACCTGCAAAAATCAAAATTTTCTAGGGGGACGGAGGCCCCCCAAACCCTTCGTGCCATTTCGTCCGCGTGCATTTTTCAGGGCAATCTCTATTGGGCTCAGGGCCATCTGTAAATTAGCTTAGACGGCCCACAGGGCCATCTCCCAAAATCCTTAATGTCATGCACTTGGACTGTAGACCACTTGGAGTAAAATCCATGTGAAAATTGCTTCTCACTGTTCTCAGGTCAAATATGTATATTTGATTAAAAATGCGATTAATTTCGATTAATTAATTACAAAGCCTCTAATTAATTAGATTAATTTTTTTAATCGAGTCCCGGCTCTAATATATATATATATATATATTCACAGAATATATTATAAATACATGTTGGCAATAATTGATTGATGAGATTAATTTATATTAATGCTTTAATTCCTTAATGACCTTTGTACTAGTTCCCCTATTCTTTATCAAGTAACATTTTAGATGTGTTTAATTTATTATTGAACATATTTATTCATTGATTTCTTTATGAATTATTCTCGCGCAATTTGAGTTGTGAATATTTAATTTTTTTTGGGAGGGGTGCCTACATTTCATGTTATTCAAGTACGACAGTGCCATAGCTAAATGTGTTAGGTCTAAAGCTGTGTTTTGCTCCGCTCACCGGTCCCTCACAGCGGGCAGAGCTGCTGGTGCTGATCTCTCTCTCTCGCATCCGGTTATACTTCACTCACGTTTATGTCCAAATCCATCAGATCTAGCTAGTTAATGATATGGCTGATGCCTCTTTCTACACGCAGATCACGCAACCTCATCTTATGCCCAATTTCCAGCTGAGAGGGGCTTCTTTAGAGCTGGCTTGATTGTGAATCGCCTCCGCACCCGCCTCTCCCCTGAGCATGAAGACATGCTCATATTCTTAAGCAAGAATGAGTATTGAATAGCTGCATTCTGTGCATAGGCCCCGTTATAGGTTGTTGATCTCTGTTGTAATAGGGTTACGTTACCCTAACCGCTATGTTGTTCGTGTTTGATCCCTCTTTCATTTAAAAACAAAGTTATGTTTTAAGCATGAAAGCTGTAGGCCTATAGCTGTCAACTGTTCAAACTGTGATCACCAGTTCAATACATTTGAAAAATTCGACTTGGTTCCTATACTTATTTGAACATGTATTTTTTTTTTTTTTTTTTAATTGTTGTTGTTTTTGTTGTTGTTCAGGAGTTGATCCCGCCCCCGGCGTGACGTATGCGGTGTTTTTGCTCTGGCCGGACAATTTTTTGGTGCTCGAAATGAACCGGATTCCGGAGCTAAGAGGCGGCTCCGCTGCGGTGTGAACAGGAAAACCCGGTGCTTTTCAAGCTCCAGCTCCGAACCGGCCCTGAAACACCGTTAGTGTGAATGAGGTACGTGAGTCTGAGTCCCTCACCCTGTTCCAGTCCCGCCTCAAAATTCACCTCTTCAACTCTGTATATCCATAAGCCCCCCCCTCTCAACCAACTTCCTCCTGACTGCTTTTCTGTTTTGTTGTTGTTGTTTTATTGCCTGTCCTTGTTTGTCTACCCTTTTCCAAATTGAAAGCGTCTTTGGGTTCGACAAAAGCGCTATAAAAAAAACCAATTTATTATTATTACTACTAGTGCCTACATGTATGGGTAATATTTAAATCAGTACATTAAATGGCATATTATTCAATGTATGTATTTTTATAAATATATTTATTTTGTTAGATTTGCTCTTCCGTAATACATTTTAATTATTATAATAAAGTGCATGTGTCTAATAATACTTACATACTTTTACTTAAATAAGATATGAATGCAGTACTTTAACTTGTAATGGAGTATTTTCACAGTGTGGTGTTTGTACTTTTACTTCAGGATCTGCTACCTGCAGCAAGTGCTGATAAAGGGTCTAAGTGTTATTAATGTGATAATAAAGTGCTACTGAAGAGTGTAAAGTGTTGATTAAGGGTAAAGGGAACAGACCTGCTCTGTGGATCCGAAGCTGAGGCTGTAAAACAGCGTCCAATAGCTTCTGGAGCCTCTTGTTCTCCTCTTTGGAAAGAGACAGCTCCTCCTCGAGCTCTGCTATCGTTTGTTCAAACAGAGCAAATATCTCTTCAGCAGAAGCC
This sequence comes from Pseudochaenichthys georgianus, assembly GCF_902827115.2. Classification (NCBI taxonomy): domain Eukaryota; kingdom Metazoa; phylum Chordata; class Actinopteri; order Perciformes; family Channichthyidae; genus Pseudochaenichthys; species Pseudochaenichthys georgianus. The sequence continues at coordinate 61,366 of NW_027263253.1, forward strand.
GCAGTGAGTCGCTGCTTCTTCAACGACAGCAGCATTTGGACTTTACTCATGTTTCCTAGATCACCTTTTCCTGCAGACTCCGTTAAACACACCGTTTCTCTCTCAATCTGACTAGTGTTGCTAACGTGTTTCCAGCTAGCATGCTAAGCTAGCTCCTATAGTCCGAGGTAAACGCTCCAGAAAAAAGAGCACACAGTCCATTCGGAGGTTTATCCAGACTTCCTGAGAGAACCGTAGCGACGAGACGCCACATGGATCCTGGTTCTGGTTCTGGTTCTTCTTCTTCTTCTTCTTCTTCTTCTTCTTCTTCTCCTCCTCCTCCTCCTCCTCTTCCTCTTGGTTTTTGGCGGATTGCAAACAGCTTTAAGGTGCATACCGCCACCTACTGTACAAGAGTGTGTATCGCCATATCATCCTATCACCACTTGTGGAATTGTACCATTGTGTTGTTTACGTTGTTTTAAATTCTTCCAATCAATCCTGTTTCACTCAGATACTTAACAATGGCCTTCCTGGTAGCTCTTACCCCCTCACCTTCTGTTCCCAGTATCCCCATCAGGCTCCACTCCCTTCCTGCCTCTCTGACCCTGCCACTCTTTTTTCCTTTCCATGATACTCACATCTATGTTAGCTTCTGGGGACAGCCATGGGGGAACACTGCTAAATGGGGTTGCTTTGGCAAACGTGATGGTCTCTACTCCATATGTCCTCGTTCTCTCCTTACTTGTCCAGCCAAACCCACGCCCCTGGAACTTTGCATATTCCCAGCAATCCTGTTTCCTGTTTGTGATATTTTCCTCTCCACTCCCTTGTAGCCTGACCCAGTACGACAGAGCAAGTTCCTCTCTTCCGTCTCTCCTGCTTCTATCAGAACTGCATTAATAGGGGGTGATTGTATTGCTCCAATACACAGCCGCAATGCTTTATATTGTAGTCTGTCCATTTTTAAAAGTGATGTTTTTGCTGCTGCTCCATACACTATACAAATATATTGTGGACCTCATCATTGATCTGTAAATATCTATTAATGCTTGTTTGTCTGCGCCCCAGTTGCATCCAGCTACAGCCTTTACATGCACACTAAAGAAAGAGAAATGGCATTTACATCATAGGTCACCAATCATGAAATGTAAAACACACATATAGTTAGCAGGTTCCTTCCTAGCCTTCCTTTATATAGAGAGATATAACAGGATGATGTGTTTAATGAACCTCTCAACTGAACTATTCCTCACTACTCTGCTGAGAGATTGCATTTGATATCATGGTTATGGTTTATTCTCGCCCTTGAACACAACAAATATGCAGTAGGGGTTTTTTATAGATATAAAAAAAGCTTTTGACACAATCAACCATGATGATATCCTACTACATAAATTAGAAAGCTATGGTATCAGGGGTATACTTTTAGACTGGAATAAAAGCTATTTAAGCAATAGACAGCCGTATGTGAAGTTGGGAAATGACAGTTCTTCATGTTTGGACATTTCTTGTGGTGTCCCCCAGGGGTCAGTGTTGGGTCCTACAATGTTTATTCTGTCTACTCTGTCCTGCTTAAATTGCTTCTTCAGGTGCAGGAGTTGCTGAGTGGGCAGGGGAAGGTTTGTTGGCTGGTTTTGGAAAAGGATTATCGATGTCAGTGTGGAGTTTTTGAAGGCTATTGTAGCTGTACTGTTTTGTTGTACAGATAACAGTTATGTCAGTTACAAAAAGTAAAATAAATGTGTTGCGTTAACGGATATTCACTGTGGTGTGAAGAGGGTCCTGTTGGGTAGCCTGGGTCAACGGTGTTCCTAGTGGAGGACAGCATATGTAATTGAATCTCTCTGCAAACACAAGTAAGCACAATTTGTGTGTACTTAAATTACAGGCTGTTTTTAACATTATTCAGACTCAGCTCTCTGAACTAAAGCTTCTTTTAAATGTTGAGAAAACCAAGGTAATACTGTTTTCAAAAGCTAAAAAGACACCAGAGCCTGTTTTGGATATTGTTACTATGCAAGGACAAGTACTTGAAGTGGTTACCTGTTATAAATACCTTGGTATCTGGCTTGATGATTGTCTCTCTTTTAAACTTCATGTCAATAATCTGCTTAAAAAGCTGAGGGTTAGGCTAGGTTTATTTTCAGAAACAAGTCCTGCTTCTCGCTTGAGGCCAGGAGAAGGCTCTGTGACCTTTGACCTGTGCTGGACTATGGTGATCTGATGTATATGAATGCACCTGCCTATTACCTGAACAAGTTAGATGCCGCCTATCACAGCGCACTAAGATTTGTCACTAACTGTAAAGCACTTACTCATCACTGTACCCTGTATGCCAAGGCAGGTTTGCCTTCACTAACTGTAAAGAGGCTCAGTCATTGGTACACGTTTATCTATAAAGCTTTGTTGGGTAAACTCCCATATTATATCTGCTCTCTGATCACACAGAGAGTTGCAAGCAGCTATTGTCTGAGATGGCATGATGTAGTATTGTTAGATGTGCCAAGAGCAAGGACTGTCTCAGGTGAGACAGCTTTTATGCGCAGCTCCACTTGCTGGAACAATCTTCAGCAAGAATTGAAACTGAGCGATCTCATTCCTCTGCATGTCTTTAAAGCTAGGCTAAATGAAATGCTCCTTGATACTATGGGAACTTGTAAATGTCTATAACTATGTATCCTGTAAATATAATGTATAATGTCCTTTATTGTTTTATGTTTCATGTGGAACCTATATGCTGCAGGTCTCCATTGAAAAAGAGATCTATGATCTCAATGGGACCAATCTGGTTCAATAAAGGTTTGAAATGAAATGAAATGAAATGAAATGAAATGAAATGAAAATACTATACTTAAAATATATATCCTAGAAGTATTTTTATTTATTTATTAAAATTATAACTACAATCCGAAAAAACAGGGGAAGCCTGGCTTCCCTTGGCCTCCGGGAGAAAACGCCACTGGTATGGTTAGGCCAGTCTCAAAGCATACCTTTAAGGAGACGGGTGAGCTCTTTTATCCCTAAGGCACGGATCACTTTACCCAGAGACAATTGGCCGAGATTGATGCTTATGCCTAAAGATGAAAATGGAATAGCATCAAAACAGAAATGCTGTTATAGGACCTTCAGCATACAGTAATGCCGCTTTTCCACTGCAGGGCCTCGCACTGCTTAGTAAGTTATAGGTAGGCCAGGCTCACTTTATGCTGCGTTTTCATTACAGTTTAGTAGCCGTCATGGTAGTGTCATTCTGGCACATCTTCCTCTCAATGGCTTCCTTAAAGCTGAAGACTTCTCTCTTCAACTCAATCAGTTCCTTGGAGACCTGGGCCTGCCCCAGAGCATGATGGGTAGTAAAGCCTTCCGGGGAGTGCTTTCCATCAGTGCCAGTGCCATCCTGTGTGATGTGTGAGAGGTAGAAAACATCTTAATTTGATTAAATGTCACTTTAGAACATTAGTTAAAATTACAGAATTGTATTTTCATCACATATATTTGTATAACTATAAAATGTGCAGATTCAGTGGAAACGAAAGCACAGTGCAGTGTACCGAGTTTTGTCAAGTAAGATAAAGTAAAGATTCAAAGACTTGATACAACATAATTTGCCACTTAAATCCCAGGCCTAACCCTAACCCTAAAGCAACCAATAAAATACCGAATTAATCAAATAAATTAAACAAATTGCAAAAGGAAATAGACACAAATAAAACTTAGAGAGAATGGTGCATGCCACACAATGTGCAAGTAAATGCGGAAATAAGTTAATTATAATAGAATCAGATAACAGAATGAAAAACTAAATACTGTACATTAAAATAAAATATTACTTAAAGGTGGGGTAGGTAAGTTTGAGAAACCGGCTCGAGATCGCTAGAATTAGAAAATACACAACCGGAGAAAATCTGCCACTTCCTCACAGAGCCCCTCCCCCAACACACACGAACGCGCACATGACCAATGAGGGCACGAGATAAGTGTGTGCCCCGATGGAAGGCTGAGAGGCAGGTAGGCCATCGGATTGGTTGTACTTTTTACAGTATTACGGCTTCTACAGATGACATTTTTCTATGGATTTTTTGTCAAAGCACTTCAGATATTCATCGCTATCGGGATGTTAAGAGCATTCCATGGAATATAACAAAAAGTGTATCTCGAACCGGTTTCTGAAACTTACCTACCCCACCTTTAAGGTAATAATATGTAAACATGTGGGATTTAAACAGATATCTGTGTTCTAGACATAAGTGAAGAAACTTGTGTATATGTGTTATATGATAGCAGCATGTTGTGTTAACACTAAGGACAATAGTGTCAAATGGGATCGTCATTGTTACTGCCGTTCCCAGACACCTTTAAAATTCGGAGAAGATAAGTCATACCTGTTTTTCAGAATGCAGTGTGTTTTGCCACACCTTTTAATTTCCAGTCGAACTGGTTTAACCTAAATGCACTTCACTGTGTTTTTCTTTTATTCTGTGTCACAGAAACGTTCTGCCACAAAGAGAGACATCAACGACAGAAAATGTTCTCATGTACCAACCAAGGTAAGATTGACCAAAGTCAACGCTTCTTGTTAAATCTTGTTGAGTCCTTTGTCTTGGGTGTTGGGGATGAAGTATTAATTGGTACTATCTAATTTAAGTAACATTTTGTTGCCAATTCATTTCTTGGTGTCATGAAATGTTGAATGTAATGTCATTTTACCCTAAAAAAATACAATTATATAGAGTCCTTTGTCTAGGGGTTGTAGCTCAGTGTTTGAAATGCATTTCTTTGTCTTGCTGCTTCCCTGATGGCTTCCACAGGATTGTAGCTGACATCCTCGTGGATTCATCTTCTTATTACAGACACATGCATTTCCTAACATTCGGTCTATATGCTGTAAAATGTATTATCTCTTCGATTTCCACACGGCATCTACTGCACATCTGTCCGTCCTGGGAGAGGGATCCCTCCTCTGTTGCTCTCCCTGAGGTTTCTCCCATGTTCCCTTAAACTGTGGGTTTCTCTGGAAGTGTTTCCTTGTACAATGTGAGGGTCTAAGGATAGAGGGTCTAAGGATAGAGGGTCTAAGGACAGAGGGTCTAAGGATAGAGGGTCTAAGGACAGAGGGTCTAAGGACAGAGGGTCGAAGGACAGAGTGTCTAAGGATAGAGGGTCTAAGGACAGAGGGTCTAAGGATAGAGGGTCTAAGGATAGAGGGTCTAAGGACAGAGGGTCTGAGGACAGAGGGTCTAAGGATAGAGGGTCTAAGGATAGAGGGTCTAAGGACAGAGGGTCTGAGGACAGAGGGTCTGAGGACAGAGGGTCTGAGGACAGAGGATCTGTGTTGTTGTATTTGCTGTAAAGTGTTTCTACTGTAGGCTATTTTTATTTTATGTACAGCACTTTGGCTCCACCAAAAATCGCTTAGAAAACTTGATTTGATTTGATTCTATGTTTTATTCTGATTGTTGAACAGATGAACACCCGTCAGGCTACAACTTCGACCTGGACGATGCCCTCGTAGCGGGTGGAGACAAGGATCATGGTTGCGATCAAAAGAAGGACAAGAAGGACGACAGGGATCGCCAAGGATGCCGTGATAAGGATGATGACGACAAGGACCGCCACAGACGTGATAAGGATGATGACGACAAGGACCGCCACGGATGCCGTGATAAGGATGATGACGAGAAGCAGGAACGCCGCAGACGTGATAAGGATGATGACGACAAGGACCGCCACGGATGCCGTGATAAGGATGATGACGAGAAGAAGGAACGCCGCAGACGTCGTCGTGCTGAACGCAGGCAAGAACGTATAAAACGCAGAGAACAAGGTTGTGGCAGTGGAAGCGGCAGCGGAAGCGGCAGCGAAAGCAGCAGCGGCAGCAGCAGTGATGATGGGCACGGAGGCCGTCGAAAGCACAAACATGGTCGCAAACATGGGCACGGTCACGGGCACGGTCACGGGCACGGTCGCGGTCACGGGCGTGGAGGATGCAAGTAGAATACAGGTGAGATGCAATCATACAAAATGAAATACTATGGTTTTGTTCATCTAGAAATGTCATGGTTATTGGCAGAGCTCTGATATGTTGTATCACACTGTCAAATCCGATCAATCCAAACAGTCCTGAAAAATAACACCCTTCAAATATGCATGCCTATGAGCAGATAAACCATGTTCTCTCTTGCAGGCAGCAGACACCCAGTCCACGACATGTCATGTGAATCTCCACCTGTCGCTGTGCAAAGAAAATCGATTATGTTTAGGGCTGAAATGTGACGTCCTATCTTCTTGTTATCTGGAAATGTTAATGCGTAATAAAGATAAATAAAGACATTTAAGGTGTATGAACTACTGTTTTTGTTATGGCTAAGTCAGTTTTGCACCTGTAACATGAAATGCATGCGGTTTTGGGATGCAACCAACACCTTTGGGTGGAGGAGGACAGGTGTGGCTCCGAATCCTGCGCCTCAGGTAACACAGTGTGAATGAGTCACAAACAGTTCAAAGATAATTAACTAATCGTCAGTTTGTCCTAACGTAACAACACACCCGGCAATTATTGGAAAAATGCCTTTGTTCCGACTGTGTGAAAAAGGTTTGGTCCTGATGCACCAAACTGTGACTTCCTGCTTCTCAAAAGGAAACACTCCAATTTATCAAATCAATGAATGCAAACAGATGCTTTCTGCTAAAAAACAATGATTGGGACAAGATTTGGAAATATAGAGAAAACCTGTGACCTTTTTGCAAATCAACAAACATCCATTACATTCATATTTATTTGCATTTGCAGTATAGTCCAGTTTGTACACAACGATGGAGAAACGTCTTCTGGTCTTCCGAAGAGGTGCAGAGGAAGCTGGAGCACAATCGGCCATTGTTGTCGTTGTCAGCTGTGAGGGGTTTCCGCGGTTTGGCTTTATGAAGCAGGCACGCAAACGGTTATGTCATGACGCAAACGATGACGCAATGACGCAGCACCAGTCGGACTCTGGGCGGTGTGAAAAGAGCCGGAGCTAAACTGAAGAATCAATCAATCAATCAATCAATTTATTTATAGCCCAATATCATAAATGTTACATTTGTCTCAGTGGACTTCAGAGTTTGTACAGAATATCAGTATGACAATACGACACCCTCTGTCCTCAGACCCTCTGTCCTCAGATCCTCTGTCCTTAGACCCTCTGTCCTTAGACCCTCACATCGTACAAGGAAACACTTCCGGAGAAAACCCAGTTTAAAGGGAACATGGGAGAAACCTCAGGGAGAGCAGCAGAGGAGGGATCCCTCTCCAGGACGGACAGACGTGCAATAGATGCCGTGTGGAAATTGAAAAGATAACACATTTGCAACATAGGTAGTCCAGATGTTTGGAAATGCATGTGTGTATAATAGGAAGATGAATCCACGAGGATATCCATCCAGGACCTATGATCCAGGACCACAGCCACGACTCAAGATCCAGCGCTCACGATGCAGGACACAGGACCGGAGAAAGGCAGGAGAAACGCCACTGAGTTCAAGGGATAACTCTCACCCACCTCTTGCTCTTGCCCTGCACTTGTGCCAGTTGAGCTGGTTCTTCCAGCAGCTCAACGCTGCCCCTCATCATGAACGCAGGAGGCTGGCTGTATATCTGAACTCGCGCCCTCATCATTCTCTTCATCATCTTGCACTTGTCTGTCAATTTGCGACATTGATATGCTTCACCTGCGAGTGACATCACCTTTATTTCTCTTGCCTTCTCGGCCCCACCTTTTTCTTTTCGTTTTCTTTGATTTGTATCCATGTTTTTTCATTCTCCCTGTCTGCCGCAGCGTCTAATCCACAGACTCTAATCCCTTCTCTTCGTGTGGCCGGTCTTTTTTCTTCTTCGTGTGTGATTCTGACAGATAAGAACCACACAACTGCATTAGCGGCCGCTGTCGCCCTCTGTCGGCCGTCAGCGCAACTTAAATGATGACGTTAAACAATTTGTTTTTAAAGGGCCGGTCGGTCGTCAACGGCCCTTGACGACCGACCGTTCTGATGGCCAGTCCGCCCCTGTTTCTCTCCATTCTTCCTTCTGCCAACGGTGTCGCAGTTCCTCGTCCCTCCCGTTTTTGTGCTTAGTGCGTACGCATGGGTCAGAGTTTGCGTGGAGGACCGCACATTTTCCCGTCAAGTTAGTATTTTATAAATCGCAAACATTGCCTCTCTGAAGAACCAGCACCTTACCGTGGTAGAGAGGTTTGTGTGCCCTGATGAACCTGGGGGCTGTGTTGTCTGGAACCTTGTGTTCCTGGTAGGGTCTCCCATGGCAAATTGGTCTCAGGCAAGGGGCCAGACTAAGATTGGTTCAAAAGACCTCATGAAAGGAAAAACAAGAAGTGAGGATACCCGGCCCGGAGGAAGCCCGGGGTCCCCTTCTGGAGCCAGGCCCAGAAGGAGGACTCGTCGGCGAGCGTCTGGTGGCCGGGCTTGCCACGGAGCCCGGCCGGGCCCAGCCCGAAAAGGCAACGTGGGCAACACCTCCGCTTCTCTGTCCCGCGGGCCCACCACCTACGGGAAACATCGATGGGGTCGGGTGCGCTGCCAGACGGGTGGCAGTGAAAGCGGAGGGTCTCGACGGACCAGACCCGGGCGGCAGAAGCTGGCTTTGGGGACGTGGAACGTCACCTCTCTGGGGGGGAAGGAGCCGGAGCTTGTGCGGGAGGTGGAGCGGTACCAGTTGGATCTGGTTGGGCTCACCTCTACGCACAGCGTCGGCTCTGGAACCTTACTTCTGGATAGGGGTTGGACTCTATTCTTCTCCGGAGTTGCTCAAGGTGTGAGGCGCCGGGCAGGGGGTGGGGATACTCACAAGTCCCCGGTTAGGTGCTTCGTTGTTGGAGTTTACCCCAGTGGACGAGAGGGTCGCCTCCCTACGCCTGCGGGTTATGGGGGGGAAAACTCTGACTGTTGTGTGTGCTTATGCACCCAACAGCAGTTCAGAGTATTCGGCCTTCTTGGAGACCCTGGAAAGAGTCCTGTATGGGGCTCCTGAAGGGGACTCCTTAGTCTTGCTGGGAGACTTCAACGCACATGTGGGCCATGATGGAGACACTTGGAGGGGCGTGATTGGGAGGAACGGCCCCCCTGATCTGAACCGGAGTGGTGTTTTGTTACTGGACTTCTGTGCTAGTCATGGATTGGCCATAACAAACACCATGTTCGAACATAAGGATGCTCATAAGTGTACGTGGTACCAGAGCACCCTAGGCAGAAGGTCCATGATCGATTTCGTTATCGTATCATCGGACCTGAGGCCGTATGTTTTGGACACTCGGGTAAAGAGAGGGGCGGAGTTGTCAACTGATCACCATCTGGTGGTGAGTTGGGTCGAGTGGCGGGGGAAGCCTCTGGATAGACCTGGTAAGCCCAAACGTGTAGTTCGGGTGAACTGGGAACGTCTGGAGGAGGCCCAAGTTCAGGAGGCCTTCAACTCACACCTCCGGTGGAGCTTTTCGGGCATTCCTGTGGAGGTTGGGGACATTGAACCAGAGTGGTCGGTGTTCAAAGCCTCTATTGCCGAAGCCGCGGTGGGGAGCTGTGGTCTCAAGGTCCTAGGTGCCTCAAGGGGAGGTAACCCTCGAACCTCCTGGTGGACACCGGTGGTCAGGGAAGCCGTCCGACTGAAGAAGGAGGCCTTCAGGGATTTGTTATCCCGGGGGACTCCCGAAGCAGTTGCAAGGTACCGACAGGCCCGAAGGGCAGCAGCCTCATCCGTGGCCGAGGCAAAGCAGCGGGTGTGGGAGAAGTTCGGAGAAGACATGGAGAAGGACTTTCGGGCGGCACCAAAGTTGTTCTGGAAAACTGTCCGACACCTCAGGAGGGGGAAGCAGGGAACCATCCAAGCTGTGTACAGTAAGGATGGGACGTTGTTGACCTCAACTGATGGAGTGTTGGGGCGTTGGAAGGAACACTTTGAGGAACTCCTGAACCCGACAACTCCGCCCTCTATGTTAGAGGCAGAGCTGGAGTATGACGGGGGATCAACGCCAATCTCCCGGGGGGAGGTCACTGAGGTCGTCAAACAACTCCACAGTGGCAAAGCCCCGGGGGTGGATGAGATCCGCCCGGAAATGCTGAAGGCTCTGGGTGTTGAGGGACTGTCATGGTTGACACGTCTCATCAACGTTGCGTGGAAGTCGGAAACAGTACCGAAGGAGTGGCAGACCGGGGTGGTGGTCCCCCTTTTCAAAAAGGGGGATCAGAGGGTGTGTGCCAATTACAGAGGCATCACACTACTCAGCCTCCCCGGGAAAGTTTACTCCAAGGTACTCGAAAGGAGGGTCAGGCCGATTGTCGAACCTCAGATTGAGGAGGAACAATGCGGATTCCGTCCTGGTCGTGGAACGACGGATCAGCTTTTTACTCTCGCAAGGATCCTGGAGGGGGCCTGGGAGTACGCTTATCCGGTCTACATGTGTTTTGTAGACTTGGAGAAGGCGTATGACCGGGTTCCCAGGGAGTTACTGTGGGAGGTGCTGCGGGAGTATGGGGTGAGGGGGTCTCTACTCAGGGCCATCCAATCTCTGTACTCCCAAAGCGAGAGCTGGGTCCGGGTCCTCGGCAGTAAGTCGGACCCATTTCCGGTGAGGGTTGGCCTCCGCCAGGGCTGCGCTTTGTCACCAATCCTGTTTGTAATATACATGGATCGGATTTCGAGGCGTAGTCGTGGGGGGGGGGGTCTGCAGTTCGGTGGACTAAGGATTGCACCACTGCTTTTTGCAGATGATGTGGTTCTGATGGCTTCATCGGTCTGCGACCTTCAGCACTCACTGGATCGGTTCGCAACCGAGTGTGAAGCGGCTGGGATGAGGATCAGCACCTCCAAATCTGAGGCCATGGTTCTCAGCAGGAAACCGATGGACTGTCCACTCCAAGTAGGGAATGAGTCCTTACCCCAAGTGAAGGAGTTCAAGTATCTCGGGGTCTTGTTCTCGAGTGAGGGATCAATGGAGCGTGAGATGGGCCGGAGAATCGGAGCAGCGGGAGCGGTATTGCAGTCGCTTTACCGCACCGTTGTGACGAAAAGGGAGCTGAGCCGGAAGGCAAAGCTCTCTGTCTACCGGGCCATTTTCGTTCCTACCCTCACCTATGGTCATGAAGGATGGGTCATGACCGAAAGAACGAGATCGCGGATAAAAGCGGCCGAGATGGGTTTCCTCCGCCGGGTGGCTGGTGTCTCCCTTAGAGATAAGGTGAGAAGTTCGGTCATCAGGGAGGGACTCGGAGTTGAGCCGCTCCTCCTTCGCGTCGAAAGAAGCCAGTTGAGGTGGTTCGGGCACCTAGTTAGGATGCCACCTGGGCGCCTCCCTAGGGAGGTGTTCCAGGCACGTCCAGCTGGGAAGAGACCAAGGGGTAGACCTAGGACCAGGTGGAGGGATTATATCTCTTCGCTGGCCTGGGAGCGCCTTGGGATCCCCCAGTCAGAGCTGGTTGATGTCGCCAGGGAAAAGAAAGTTTGGGGCTCTCTGCTGGAACTGCTACCCCCGTGACCCGACCACGGATAAGCGGGAGAAGATGGATGGATGGCAAACATTGCGTAGAAACTGGCGTACGCCATTTTTTGAGCGTATATCCCTTTATAAATGAGGCCCCAGGGCTTGGGTTGATAATCGCAGCGTTTTAGCGATGTTGATGTTACCTTAGAAAAAAACTAATTTATTTTATCGCCTAATTGAGCTCAATGTTTACATTACCCCTATCCATCTATGCTTTTCTAGTTGGTCACCTGTCTTGTAACTCTATTTATTCTACTTTTCACCTATTTTGTTGGCCGATTTGATTTCTCTATTTTGTTGGCCTATTTTATTAGCTACCTTTCCTCTAGTAGACTCGAACCCCATTCATTCTCAACTTTGCGTTGGAGATTTTGAAAACGCCTGCGCCTCATTAGGATCGAACGCAAGACTTCAGCTTACCTGAGCAGTGTTGTATCACTGAGCTATTGTTGGTGTAACCCTAACCCTGGTTATGGAAGCCTGTTTGAGCCACAGGAAGCAAACATGTGACTTATAATGACTTAGTTATCTCATTATATTGACTTACTATCTCAGTTAGTTGGAATACTGTTAACAGCATTCCCACTAACTGTTCTTCTACGGACGAATTTTTATTATTATTATTATTCCGCCTGTATTTTGGCCCTCTTCTTCTCCCACATTCCACATCGCAGAAACTCCGTTCAAACATCAAAACGTTCAGCTCGGTCGGGAATCGATGGCTATTACTTTTCTCATTCATAACTTTCATAATTCCAGAGATACATCCCATAATACATCAAATGTTTAACATTGAAGTCAATGGAGGAAATCTTCAGACTTCAACAAATCTTCATGCGACTTCAACTGCTAACTGTTCATTCATACTTTCACTCAGAAACCTCATTCCAACTTTAAAATGTTACAAATCATTCTGACATTATTCGTGTGAAACAACTTTTAAATCGGATTCATACTTTTAGAGATATTAACATTTGTTCAGACCTTGTTTTAGAGGTTTTCTTCACATTTTAACATTAACTAGAGTGCGTGCTGTCACAGCTAGAGGGTGAGAAATCTTGAAATTTGCCTTCATATATATTTTTTAAAACTGCCATAATTCCCAAACCCTACAATCCTGAGACATAATTTATCAAGATAAACGTAGGAAAACATCTCGTAGCTTGAAAAATGACAAATAATTAAGCAAAAAATAATTCAACAAAATGCCTCTTGAGGGCATGAAATGACAACAACGTTCAAAGTTCCTCCATTGATCTCTACAGACCTCGTTAGCTCAACTATAAACACCTGTGCAATGGAACACGATGATGTCATCGCTCCAACTGACATGCTCAGAGCAACAGACTTCAGATAGCAGACTTCAACAGTCCAGCCTTGAGATTTCTTCAAATGCCGTTGCCATGGCAACACAATGCTCGCCTTGAAACACGGTTTTCTCATAGCTTCAGTGAAAATACTCAGAACTTCACAGGTTTGATAACGATGCAGCCATCAATGCATCTAAGCGTAGTATGGGGTGTCATCAAATGCCGTTGCCATGGCGACAGACCACTCGCCATGAAACACGATGAGGCTGTCAGTCCAATCGACACGGTCCAATCGTCCCCCAATCTTCACTTGTATATCACCGGTCCATGCCTCAACAGCTCTATGCCAAATCTGAGATCTCATCATATGCCGTTTTCATGGAAACGCATCCCTCGCCATAAAATATGTCACTATAACTCCTATGAAAATTGTCAACAAGTGCTAAAACTTCACGTGTGCCAACAGTCCAGCCGTGAAGACATCTACGGGACAGTTTTGAGATTTCTTCAAAAGCCGTTGCCATGGCAACACAATGCTCGCCATGAAACACGGCTTTGTCATAACTTCAGTGAAACTGCTCCAAACGCCTCAAAACTTGACAGGTTTGGTAACGATGCAGCCACCAACGCATCTAAGCGTATTATGGGGTGTCATCAAATGCCGTTGCCATGGCGACAGATCATTCGCCATCAAGTTAGTTCAAAAGTTTGCAGTTCAAATATTCTGCTACTTTTCCAAGCCTTTTTACTTTCTTTTCTTCTCTCATCACACATTCAAGCCCCCAGTGTTCATGTATCATTTCAATCTAAATTCTTCACTTTCTTCTTACACATTACATTTCAGCATAGCTTCAGCATAAAGCATTCCCACTAGCAATTTCTTCAGGAATTGCATTCTCTAGTATTGACTTAATATCTCATTATATTGACTTAACTATCTCATTATAATGACTTAAGACAACTACCAGCAAGTCAAAGCAATACACTAGCTGTAAGCAATCTTGATTTTGGAGCACTCCTGAAAAGAACATTATTTTTGCTCTTGCCACACACTTCATGAAGGTAGCATCTACTGTTAAAAAGATAACATGTGAAGTAATGTTACTGGTATAGGCCTAATGTTAAAGAGATAAACATTAAATATAGCATGCACCGACCGCTGTTTACCTTCATAAGATATGCTAAAAACCACAGTTGCTGCTACAGTCCGAACTCTACATCAGATGTTCGGTTATACTTCATATTCTGCTTTCATGATTATGTAGACGTTCGGTCACCAGGGCGAGTTATAGCCTCTTTCCGACTTAAACAAGTTATGTTTTACTCTTGGCACAAGCGTAGTACGTGTGTACATTCAAAGTGGACATAATAAACACGTAAACAACGCTGTACGGTCGATTATGTGAATTTAAAATGTTATTCCTCAGAAAATAAATGTCCTGTCACTCCGGCAGCACTGCACATGGAAACGCAGGAGCCCGCAGCAGCTGTGTCACAAACTCACAACTTTACATAAAGGCTAGTCGACAACGCCTTAATCTGAACTCATAATATATATTTAATTGACGAGTAAGAACCTAACGTAGGCTATGGCTTATGGATAGGTAAACGGACATTTGCAAGCTTGAACACGTTTTAAATAACCATGGTGGAGCTCCCTATGTCTCTAGCACAGTATCAATGCACATTATCTTGCTCGCCACAGAATGCTGAGCTGACCTGTTTGAAACGTTTCTCCATCTACTATATGCGTCCACGGTACGAATCCTGTCAAAATGTAGTCAAAAGCAAAAACTCTCTCTGATGAATTGACCCATACAGTGTGCATTGTTCCGAGGCTTCGATCCGCTTCAAGTTATGCATGAGTGCCATATGCCCTATTGCAGTGTTTCTCCAACTTGTTCATACCAAGGATCACTTAACCAATAAAAAAACACTCGCGGACCACCTAACTCCACAAATATCCAAAAACACATCGTTTTTTTACAAATCGCCTGAAGATGGTACAAACAAGTGGCAACATGTGTGATGAAGGTGTTTATCTGGGCTTTATCATGCAATCGAAAGTGAAACTTTAGCTCGCTCCATTGCGGAGATATTCCCGCGAGAGTGCGGAAAACTTAAATTAATTAATTTATTTCAAATGTGAAATTGTACCAATATACTCACGGACCACTAGGGGGCGATCACGGACCACCAGTGGTCCGCGGACCACACTTTGAGAAGCACTGCCCTAGCGAACCTGTAGCACAGTATTAATTGCATGCTAACTGCAGTTTGCTGTGTTTACCTTTTAACACCAGCAAAACAGCAACTATAGTACTCACGTCACGCACATTATTGTAAAGAAATTGCTGAAGAGCAGTTTTTAATGTTATTTAATAAATACGTCAGTTAAACCCAGTAACACTACACGAAATATAGCAATACAGTTACGTTAGACACCTAGGCCTACCTCGAGTCAGTTCGGCCATCCAAACGGTCGGTGCATGCTATATTTCACCTTTATCTATTTAACATTAGGCCTATACAAGTAAAACTACTTCACATGTTACCTTTTTAACAGTAGATGCTACCTTCATGAAGCGTGTGGCAAGATGTTCTTTTCAGGAGTGCTCCAAAATCAAGACTGCTTACAGCTAGTGTATTGCTTTGACTTGCTGGTAGTTGTCTTAAGTCATAATCTCATATTATAATGAGATAGTTAAGTCAATATAATGATAGCTAAGTCAATATAAGTTGATAGCTAAGTCATTATAAAGACTTAGATATTTTTCCTGTGGCACAAACAGACAATGCGCTAGAATTTGAAAATACACCAGCTGGAAAAAATCTGCTACTTCCTCACAGAGCCCCTCCTCCAACACACAGGAACGCACACATGACCAATGAGGGCACGAGATCAGATGGCAGGTAGGCCATCCAGTTACTTTAGCCGGCTCAGATGATTGGTCGTGCTTTTTACAGCATTACGGCTTCCACAGATGCAATTTTTTTTATGGATTTGTTGTCAAAGCACTTCAGATATTCATTGCTATCGAGATGTTAAGAGCATTCCATGGAAGATAACAAGTGTATCTCGAGCCGGTTTCTCAAACTTACCTACCCCACCTTTAAGTATGTCCTACAATTTCGCCACAAACACCTTGATGTGAAAACGGTTCTTTCTAAAAAAACTAATTTTTATGAGGGGGAGGACCCTTATCCAAAAAAATGTGTTTAATCTATCCTCCCTTGGCTATAACTGAGCTTACAGTTCCAGTTTTTTGACAAAGCAACTTCCTGTAGCTGCTGGAATGCTCCTTCCTACCTCCAGGAACTCCGCTCATCACAAACCTCCACAAACATCATTAAAGCCTTTCTTTTTAAAACAAATGTATGTCTTTTATTCCCTCCCGTTATCACTAAAGGCCAGCAGTGATTTAAATCTAATTTCCAACACGTAATGACCGACACACACAGTTAATAAGATGTTTCTTTTTATTACATTATTTTTCACTCTATACATGTGAGATCTAGCTATGTACAATCATATAATGTAATTATATTGTTACAGAAAGAATCAGATCAACAATGTATGCATCTAGATTAAGATAAGATATGAGGACGATCTACGAGGAGTTTTGAGTGTTGACATTTCAGTCACATGATGTTGTTTATATGACCTTATGTACACCATGGAAACGCAGTCATATTAACATGAAATGCCACATATCTGAAACAAAAAGGTGAGTGTTTGGTGCAAACTGAGATGTACAGACAGATATCATACGTTTGCTGTGTAGTATAATATCGTTGTCTAAAAAAGGAGGTTGCCGTTAGGATCCGTCCTGACTCTGTCGGATGTCGGCTACGCTCTCTGGGACTCGCGCCACCATGCCCTCCATCCGCTTCGTCAGACAGATCTGGCAACCCAGACGAGACCTGTGCGCAGAAAAGAGAATACGACGAGCTTAATGAAATGCTGTACAGTGAGATAAAATACTGCTCGTTTAAAATGTAGACTTATTGTAAGAAACAAGCGTTGGGTTCCGTTCTTGTTAGCACGATTATGGAAACACTAAAGGATGGAAGTATAACGCATAACCTCTTATTGGTGGTGGAAAAATACATTTTACTTTGTATATAATACTAAAGTACCTCTGCCAAGATGTGTGCGTGTGTGTGTGTGTGTGTGTGTGTGTGTGTGTGTGTGTGTGTGTGTGTGTGTCTGTGTCTGTGTCTGTGTCTGTGTGTGTGTGTGTGTGTGTGTGTGTGTGTGTGTGTATATGTGTCTGTGTGTGTGTGTGTGTGTGTGTGTGTGTGTGTGTGTGTGTGTGTGTGTGTGTGTGTGTGTGTGTGTGTGTGTGTGTGTGTGTGTGTGTGTGTGTGTGTGTGTGTGTGTGTGTGTGTGTGTGTGTGTGTGTCAGCGCAAGGTGATACCCCTGCGATACTAAATGTGTTCACGGTAGTGTTGTCACGATACCAACATTTTAGTTTCGATACCAAGTCAAGAATTGCGATTCTTTCTCGATACTTTTCTTAAAAAAGGGAAACAGTCTTAAATGTAATTATTGTGCTTTATTTCACACCAGAACCAGAACACAAACTTTTAAACAATGAGAACAATAAATAAATAAATGACAAGAATTCGTATTAAATCAAATTAATACATGTCTGACAGACGGGCCTCGTGGCGTCCGCAGGCTGGCCCTCACTGTCAGAGATATCGCTCAAATACTTCCAAATTTCGCTTCTGGCGTCTTTTTTGTCAACAAGCCGAGGCGCAGCGGCAGTTGCACTCCCACTTGCAGCCATGCTTCTCGTTTTCTCACATGCTCTGGCAGCTAGCGCGTGCACGAGAGAGGGGAGGGACTTAGAGCGTGCACGAGAGAGGGGAGGGACTTAGAGCGTGCACGAGAAAGGGGAGGGACTTAGGGGAGGGACTTAGAGCATGCACGAGAAAGGGGAGGGACTTAGAGCGTGCACGAGAAAGGGGAGGGACTTAGAGCGTGCACGAGAAAGGGGAGGGACTTAGAGCGTGCACGGGAAAGGGGAGGGACTTAGAGCGTGCACGGGAAAGGGGAGGGACTTAGAGCGTGCACGAGAGAGGGGAGACGCTAAGAGCGTGCACGAGAGAGGGGAGACACTTAGAGCGTGCACGAGAGAGGGGAGACACTTAGAGCGTGCACGAGAGAGGGGAGACACTTAGAGCGTGCACGAGAGAGGGGAGACACTTAGAGCGTGCACGAGAGAGGGGAGACACTTAGAGCGTGCACGAGAGAGGGGAGGGACTTAGAGCGTGCACGAGAGAGGGGAGGGACTTAGAGCGTGCACGAGAGAGGGGAGGGACTTAGAGCGTGCACGAGAACGGGGAGGGACTTAGAGCGTGCACGAGAACGGGGAGGGACTTAGAGCGTGCACGAGAACGGGGAGGGACTTAGAGCGTGCACGAGAACGGGGAGGGACTTAGAGCGTGCACGAGAAAGGGGAGGGACTTAGAGCGTGCACGAGAAAGGGGAGGGACTTAGAGCGTGCACGAGAAAGGGGAGGGACTTAGAGCGTGCACGAGAAAGGGGAGGGACTTAGAGCGTGCACGAGAGAGGGGAGACGCTAAGAGCGTGCACGAGAGAGGGGAGACACTTGGAGCTTGCACGAGAGAGGGGAGACACTTAGAGCGTGCACGAGAGAGGGGAGGGACTTAGAGCGTGCACTTGAGAGGGGAGGGACTTAGAGCTTGCTTGAGAAAGGGGAGGGACTTAGAGCTTGCTTGAGAAAGGGGAGGGACTTAGAGCGTGCTTGAGAAAGGGGAGGGACTTAGAGCGTGCTTGAGAAAGGGGAGGGACTTAGAGCCTGCTTGAGAAAGGGGAGGGACTTAGAGCCTGCTTGAGAAAGGGGAGGGACTTAGAGCCTGCTTGAGAAAGGGGAGGGACTTAGAGCCTGCTTGAGAAAGGGGAGGGACTTAGAGCCTGCTTGAGAAAGGGGAGGGACTTAGAGCCTGCTTGAGAAAGGGGAGGGACTTAGAGCCTGCTTGAGAAAGGGGAGGGACTTAGAGCCTGCTTGAGAGGGAGGGACTGCAGGCACGGCTGCAGTGCAGGGAGTGGAAGCAGAGCGCTGAACACACACGGCTCTTATTAAAACAGCGCTTTCTCACCGGAGTACTTTTCCCCGTCATTCTTAAAGTACCGATACTAATGAACCGGAGGAATCGTAACGTAGCTGTGAATAGACTCAGTCCACCCTTCATTTCTCATTCAATCAATTGTTAAAATGTTGAATAAAGCCGATTACCATTTATTTATAAACGTATGTTCTGATGCCACGAGGTGATGCTGCGTCACGGTTGAAGCTGGCTGTCCAAAGCTGATAGTTGAGCCACTGAGCCACAGCCTCTTAAGGGTCAATAGTGGACTAAAATGTAAGGGTTTATCCTCAACTAAACTTAAAATAATGACTAAAACTAAAACACTGTGGGTGTGTGTGTGAGTGTGTGTGTGTGTGTGTGTGTGTGTGTTCTTACGTGTCAGACAGGCCGTAGGCTAAATCTAACATGTCCATCTCCTCGTCTGTGACGGGACCCAGACTCTTGTAGGTTTCCTCCTCAAAGATCAGATGGCACGTGGAGCAGGCCAGCGTTCCCTCACACGCGCCTGAAAAGCAATTCAACAACAGATCATCTTCCAGATTCTTCTTTTGGTTTATTAAAAGTCAGGAAATATGGAAAAATGTTCCGTTTCAGTCAACAACCCTTTAAGGGGATATATTATAGAAAGGCTGAAACTATCGTTCTCCACGAATAATACATTTTTGGTTGATCTACTAACGTTGCAGTGTCTGATGCAGTCCAAGACATCGTTAAGCTTTATTGTCATGGCAGGAAAACGTCTGTGTGAGAGAGTGTGTGTGTGTGTGTGTGTGTGTGTGTGTGTGTCTGTGTGCGTGTGTGTTTCTGTGCGTGTGTGTTTCTGTGTGTGGTGTGTGGTGTGTGTGTGTGTGTGTGTGTCTGTGTCTGTGTCTGTGTCTGTGTGTCTGTGTGTGTGTGTGTGTGTGTGCGTGCGTGCGTGTGTGTGTCTGTGAGTTTCTGTGTGTGTGTCTGTGAGTTTCTGTGTGTGTGTCTGTTTCTGTGTGTGTGTGTGTGTGTGTGTGCGCGTGCGTGCGTGTGTGTGCCTACCAAAGCCATCGAAGTCGAGGTCTTCATTGATAACGATATCGAGCAGCGAGTCTCCCGGGGAGCCCTTCACTGTGATCTTCTCCCCGTCTCTGTTGAAAAAATGCACCGTCACCTTGTTGTCCGACCTGGAAAAAACACACACACATTAATCATCAGGGATCATGGAGACAGCGCCCTCCAGTGGCCAGAGCTCACCACTACAACAGATTGAAAATTAGGCTCTGGCATGACATTAAAGGATTCAAATATAATGTTAAAATGCGTAATGAATATATTATAAGCAATTTCCCAAAATGGATATGTAATGGTGTGAATATGACCGCAGACCCCCTGTATGGCCTTTTGCCGTGTGCAGTCAGTCTGTGTATGTTATGTTCAGCGTTGAGGATAAACATTCTTCATTTTAAAAGCATTTCCAACGTTAAAACTAGCCCAGCTTCTTGGAACCGGGTCAGCTCCACACCCCGTGCAAACAGATGGATGCAGAACAATCAGCACGTATGGTTTAACATGGATGCTCTGCAGCTGCAAAGTATGGAAAGTGTTAATATTTAAGCATCGCAAATACGCTTTCTTACATCGACAACAACTGCATAAACAAAGGGACAGAAACCAGGTGAATTGCACTAGTGAGGTGTGCAAAGGGTTTCTCGGGTCTAGGGCAAAGTGGATAAACACGAGTGAGCAAACCCTGTGTGAATGTTTGGTCACATGTCGTGCTTTTCCGGTTATCGCCCGTCCCCTTGTTGTTACGAAGGTTTTTCTGCATGTAAGCGTCTGCAGAGTCAGAACCCTCAAAGTGCACCCTGTAGCGAGGAAAACTCTCACACAGAGAAGACCTCCCCAGAACGCCTCGTTGGAGACACGTCACTGTCCATTTGATTCTTCTGGGTACATCATGATGTCATGTCGTCCCCGGAACGAAATGGACCAATCCGTGGAGCCGTTACGTTAAGCCCCCGCTGATTGGTCCAAATTGACCAATCCACGGACTTCCTCACACACTCAGTGCAGCTCAGCTGATCTCTCCTCCCTGGCTGCAGGCTGATAACAGACCGTTGGGATCGCGGCGACATTCTCTCCGCAGACCCATCCTCACAGCGTTCATCAACTAGTGCTGGGGGGAAACGACTATTTTGAAAACGACTATTTTGAAAACGACTATTTTGAAAACGATTAATCGGGCGATTATTTGATCGATTAGTCGACTAATTTAACGATTATTTTTCTGTTGTTCAATTCATAAAAAACGTAATGTAAAAAAAACGGCTGTGACTTTGTGTGTGCTCAGGGTGAGTTTCGCTAAACAAGGAAACCACACCTCCACGGAGCTCAGCGCGATTCACAACATCCCGACCAATCAGAGCACACTGGGCTCACAGGGATGGGGGGGGGGCTGGAGCTACTGGAGCTACAACGAGCCGTTAAAGGCCGAGAGTGAAATTCAGTGAATACTCGGAAAGGAAGGAATAACCCTGGAAGTATGATCGGTGGAGATGGCCGTGACGCGGGACCTCTAAGTGGGAATCAAATAGAAATGCCAACTCGTTCAGCTGCATTTAATCGACAGACGAATAAGCTTTGAAATCCTTCAGAGAGAGAGAAGGCACGGAGAGAAGGAAAGCCATTTCTACGTTTAAATACACAGATAATAAACTCAAGGACCCGCTGGAAGTCAGAGGACGCCGTACACCTGGCAGCTGGGAAGAAGAGCCTTGATTAGAAAGATGAATCACTTTAACCTCACTCTTTCACACACACACACACACACACACACACACACACACACACACACACACACACACACACACACACACACACACACACACACACACACACACACACACACACACACACACACACACACACACACACACACACACACACACACACACACACACACACACACACACACACACACACACACACACACACACACACACACATGTCTCTTTGTCTCTCACTACACACTCCAGCAGATGTTCTCTTTGTCTCTCACTACACACTCCAGCAGAGTTTCTCTTTGTCTCTCACTACACACTCCAGAGTGTCTCATCGTCTCTCACTACACACTCCAGCAGAGTTTCTCTTTGTCTCTCACTACACACTCCAGCAGAGTTTCTCTTTGTCTCTCACTACACACTCCAGCAGAGTTTCTCTTTGTCTCTCACTACACACTCCAGAGTGTCTCATCGTCTCTCACTACACACTCCAGCAGAGTTTCTCATCGTCTCTCACTACACACTCCAGAGTGTCTCATCGTCTCTCACTACACACTCCAGCAGAGTTTCTCTTTGTCTCTCACTACACACTCCAGCAGAGTTTCTCTTTGTCTCTCACTACACACTCCAGAGTGTCTCATCGTCTCTCACTACACACTCCAGCAGAGTTTCTCTTTGTCTCTCACTACACACTCCAGAGTGTCTCATCGTCTCTCACTACACACTCCAGCAGAGTTTCTCTTCGTCTCTCACTACACACTCCAGAGTGTCTCATCGTCTCTCACTACACACTCCAGCAGAGTGTCTCATCGTCTCTCACTACACACTCCAGCAGAGTTTCTCATCGTCTCTCACTACACACTCCAGAGTGTCTCATCGTCTCTCACTACACACTCCAGCAGAGTTTCTCATCGTCTCTCACTACACACTCCAGAGTGTCTCTTTGTCTCTCACTACACACTCCAGAGTTTCTCACTGTCTCTCACTACACACTCCAGCAGAGTGTCTCTTTGTCTCTCACTACACACTCCAGCAGAGTTTCTCTTTGTCTCTCACTACACACTCCAGCAGAGTGTCTCATTGTCTCTCACTACACACTCCAGAGTGTCTCTTTGTCTCTCACTACACACTCCAGAGTTTCTCACTGTCTCTCACTACACACTCCAGCAGAGTTTCTCTTTGTCTCTCACTACACACTCCAGCAGAGTTTCTCTTCGTCTCTCACTACACACTCCAGAGTGTCTCATCGTCTCTCACTACACACTCCAGCAGAGTTTCTCATCGTCTCTCACTACACACTCCAGAGTGTCTCATCGTCTCTCACTACACACTCCAGCAGAGTTTCTCTTTGTCTCTCACTACACACTCCAGCAGAGTTTCTCTTTGTCTCTCACTACACACTCCAGAGTGTCTCATCGTCTCTCACTACACACTCCAGCAGAGTTTCTCTTCGTCTCTCACTACACACTCCAGCAGAGTTTCTCTTCGTCTCTCACTACACACTCCAGAGTGTCTCATCGTCTCTCACTACACACTCCAGCAGAGTGTCTCATCGTCTCTCACTACACACTCCAGCAGAGTTTCTCATCGTCTCTCACTACACACTCCAGAGTGTCTCATCGTCTCTCACTACACACTCCAGCAGAGTTTCTCATCGTCTCTCACTACACACTCCAGAGTGTCTCTTTGTCTCTCACTACACACTCCAGAGTTTCTCACTGTCTCTCACTACACACTCCAGCAGAGTGTCTCTTTGTCTCTCACTACACACTCCAGCAGAGTTTCTCTTTGTCTCTCACTACACACTCCAGCAGAGTGTCTCATTGTCTCTCACTACACACTCCAGAGTGTCTCTTTGTCTCTCACTACACACTCCAGAGTTTCTCACTGTCTCTCACTACACACTCCAGCAGAGTTTCTTATGCATAAACACTGAATACAAAGTGTGTATAATAATAAATACTCCATCATGCAAAACTCACTTTACTGGTGCAACAAACTTAATCCAAACTTAGCAGGACTTTGTTTTCAACCAGAGAATGCAATTCCTGAAGAGATAGCGAGTGGGAATGCTTCATGCTGAAATGTACCGTGAGAGAAGAAAGTGAAGAACTGAGATTGAAATGAATCGTGAACACTGGGGCTTGAATGTGTGATGAGAAGAAAAGAAAGTAAAAAGGTTTGGAAAAGCAGCAGAATATTTCAACTGCAAAGTTTTGAACTAATGATCTGTCGCCAAGGCAACGGCATTTGATGACATCCCATTATACCATGGATGTATAATAAGAACTGGATACAGCGTGGGAGGCACACACCGTGATAATAATTCACATTTGATCAAGGGCAGTGAAACTTATTGCACTATATATATATATATATATATATATACACAGTGCAATAAGCTTCTTAGTGCAAGAAGCTACAGGAACGTTAATCTACGTCGGTAATATTAACTTTATTTAATACAACATTTACGGTACAAGATTTAATCATACAGCCCATGTAGTATAATATTTTACAAATGATGAATTACATCAAACATGTGCAATATATCCATTATTACAGCTCCGTGGGCAGTAAGGCGATATGGGTCTGTTGTTATTGTGCATCCATGGGTAAAGAGAAACGCATGTCGTGCTGAACACGTAACATGAACGTGCCGGGCGGCGCGGTCCCGTGGGTTAGATGCGCGTTCATAATGCAGAGGGAAATAACTCAGAATAACGTTATTAGCACATTTTTACAACTTGAGGAACGAATGTTTTTAATAAGGGCTATACAAGTGTTCATACTGGGTAGTTTATTCAGTTTAAAAAAAATATGCAACGATTGACAGACCACTCTTTCCCCATGTAAGTCAATGGGAAAAGGTGTTTCCGGGCCCAGCAACCAAACGGAAGTGTAGTACCGCCTTTTGGCCACCACGAATATTTTCATCTGAGTCCGGCGCACTTCCTGGGGGCTTGATTAGACGCTTAGATGCGTTGACGGCTGCATCGTTACCAAACCTGTGAAGTTTTGAGCTGTTTGGAGCATTTTCACTGAAGTTATGAGAAAACCGGGTTTCATGGCGAACATTGCGTTGCCATGGCAAAGGCATTTGAAGAAATCTCAAAACTGTCCCGTAGATGTCTTCACGGCTGGACTGTACACACACATGTGAAGTTTGAGCACTTTTTGAACATTTTCATAGGAGTTTAAAAAAAAGAAGCTTGTACTCGGTGTTCTTACACCTTTTCCAAAGTCAAGCATTTTCAAGCATCTTACAGCCGTTGTAAATTACATATTTATATACACATGATTATTTCCCTACCTCACAATAAATCAGATGTTCTTTATGCTATACCTCAACTATTGTTGAGGTACTTTTAGGTTGGTAGTGAACATAAGTCAGAGGTACATGGTGTACTTTCACTCCTCTACAGTTCAGAGGTACATGGTGTACTTCTACTCCTCTACAGTTCAGAGGTACATGGTGTACTTTTCCTCCACTACATGTATTTAATCCCTTTAGTTACTTCTCAGATGAATTATGTGAAATCTAACCAAGTGTTGAATCAGACTTTAGTTCCACCTGGAGTAAATCCACCAGCTACCCTGCAGTCTACAAAGTACTTCAGACTAGCTGCACCTTCACCAGCTACCCTGCAGTCTACAAAGTACTTCAGACTAGCTGCACCTTCACCAGCTACCCTGCAGTCTACAAAGTACTTCAGACTAGCTGCACCTCCACCAGCTACCCTGCAGTCTACAAAGTACTTCAGACTAGCTGCACCTTCACCAGCTACCCTGCAGTCTACAAAGTACTTCAGACTAGCTGCACCTTCACCAGCTACCCTGCAGTCTACAAAGTACTTCAGACTAGCTGCACCTTCACCAGCTTTGAGAACACTTTCATGATCAATCATTATAAAACACATCATATATATTATTCTGAAATGGACCAATCTGCACAACGACTACTTTCACTGTCTTTCACTATATTTAGATGAGAATACTTTTCTACTTTCACTTGAGGAACATTTTGAATACTTTTACTGTAACAGAGTATTCCTACACTCTGGTACTTCTACTTTTACTCAAGTACAAGATTGGAGTACTTCTACTTTTACTCAAGAACTGAGTACTTCTACTTTTACTCAAGAACTGAGTACTTCTACTTTTACTAAAGTACAAGATCGGGGTACTTCTACTTTTACTCAAGAACTGAGTACTTCTACTTTTACTCAAGTACAATATCTGAGTACTTCTACTTTTACTCAAGTACAAGACCTGAGTACTTCTACTTTTACTAAAGTACAAGATCTGAGTACTTCTACTTTTACTCAAGTACAATATCTGAGTACTTCTACTTTCACTCAAGTACAATATCTGAGTACTTCTACTTTTACTCAAGTACAAGACCTGAGTACTTCTACTTTTACTAAAGTACAAGACCTGAGTACTTCTACTTTTACTAAAGTACAAGATCTGAGTACTTCTACTTTTACTCAAGTACAAGATCTGAGTACTTCTACTTTTACTCAAGTACAAGATCTGAGTACTTCTACTTTTACTCAAGTACAATATCTGAGTACTTCTACTTTTACTCAAGTACAATATCTGAGTACTTCTACTTTTACTCAAGTACAAGACCTGAGTACTTCTACTTTTACTAAAGTACAAGATCTGAGTACTTCTACTTTTACTCAAGTACAAGATCTGAGTACTTCTACTTTCACTCAAGTACAATATCTGAGTACTTCTACTTTTACTCAAGTACAAGACCTGAGTACTTCTACTTTTACTAAAGTACAAGATCTGAGTACTTCTACTTTTACTCAAGTACAAGATCTGAGTACTTCTACTTTCACTCAAGTACAATATCTGAGTACTTCTACTTTTACTCAAGCAGAAGATCTGAGTACTTCTCCACCTCTAGTAGCGTATTAGTCTGAATTGTAGCCACAACATCACGCAGAGCTGCATATAAATAGACTCAATGGTAACAAGTGGAAAATAATATGTACTAATGTGTCCAATGATCTGATTCTACTCGAGACTCCTGACTTACACATCTCCAAAGGAAGACTGTGTTCATTCTACAATTACATGGGATTAAAGCTAAATGTAGTTTTACTTGTATAATACTTCAATTTGATATAGAAGACCGTTTGTTTTTATCTGTTTTCAAATAAACAAAGTCTTGGCTTTCAGAATATTAAACTTGTTTCGGCAAATTCAGATGATAAATACAGCTTTGAAGCTTCGGCATAATTACAAGCAGAGAACGGAGTAATTTAATGTCACAGCAAGCATAGCAACAGCCGGTGTTTCACACACACACACACACACACACACACGCTCACGCACGCACGCACGCACACACACACACATGCTCACGCACGCTTCCCCAGACCAGTAATACAAACGAAAGTGTGTCTTCGGGTCAATGTGACTGATTTGGTTTAGGCACGAAACATAACACCAGTAGAAATACATTGCTTTCAAAATCGCTCTCTGTCGAATCAATAGATTACATTTCGTGACTATAACACGAAATGCCGTGAGTAGGGATGTCCCGATCACCTTTTTTTGCTCCCGATCCGATTCCGATCATTTGATTTTGACAATCTGCCGATACCAATTTTTCCCGATCCGATCTTCATGCAATGCATTAAGAGAGAAAAAAGGGAACAGATAACGGCTGGTCATCCAACGCGATGAAGTCAGCTATCTTGGCTGTTATTGTGTTGGCCTTTTCTCTGTTCTGGGGCCGTTTCTCTTTCCTTTTGAAAGACTCTGAACGTGTTGGTTGCTTCAGTGCCGTTACCCGAGTGGCCGCTGTGTACTCGCCGTGTTGTTGTTGTTTGTTTCTCAGGTGGCGTATTAGATTGGTCGTGTTGAACGTAGCTCTGTTCTTTCCACCAAGCGGAACCTCTGCCTTGCAAACATTGCATCTGGCTGTTACACTGCCTTCGCTTTCAATTTCATAATACTTCCAAACTCCTGACATTTTCTCTGTCCCGACTCCCGAGTCACCAGCTGAACGTAGCCTCTCGTTAGCTTGCTGCTGCTATTAGACACTGCGCCCACTCTGTTGCCAGATTTCAGAGAAATAAGCAAGCAGGTCTGAAAACAAGCCCAAAGAAAGCAACACATACATGATGTTGTGTAATTTTAAACCAAAACTAAGTCCTCCGGATGACTTTAAGACGTGAACATGGTCATTTTTGTTTTGTAACATTAAATTAAAAAAAAAAATTTACAAAAAAAAAAAAAAAAATCCCGATCCCCGATTTTTTTCTCCCGATCCCCGATTTTTTGAAAATCACGTGATCGGCTCCGATCCCCGATCACGTGATCGGATCGGGACATCTCTAGCCGTGAGTGCTTCGTCCTCTGAACACCACAGGATGGCGACTGTAACGCACATATTAACATAGGTCCGCTCCTCTGAAATGATTGTCCCCTGCAATTATTATTATCCCTCATGGAGTTCGCTATTCAGCTCGCTAACGTTAGCTTAAACAAACGTAACATGCAACGTTAGCCTAATCTAAAATGCTCTTTTACGGCGTACCTTTCATGGCTCGTCAGCGCAGACTCTCCCATCGTTATTTGTTGCACACTTTGCAGGAGGCGACTCGTGGGCTTGACCCTCGTCTTAGCCATGGCTTGCATTTGTCTTCTGCTAGCCAACGCTCGTTGAAACGGCAACCTCCTGGCACACAGTCATCTATCTCTCATCAGAATGCCCAGGTCACACGTAACACACACACCCACACCCACACCCACACCCACACCCCTGCAGGTCGCGCGGGAAGGTGCAGCGGAGATGTTTTATGTAGAAGAGAAGCAATTCTTTTCTTTTAATCTAAAAAGCGAACTATTCAGTCAGACAGCAATTTATTGTAAAAGTAAAGCATTTACATTTTCAAGCACCATTCCCAAAATTCAAGCACTTTCCCAACCTTGAAAACACCACGTCAAATTTCAAGAATTTTCAAGGATTTCAAGCACCCGTACGAACCTACATTTTTTTTTTTTTTTTTTTTAAATCGTCTTTATGACTATTGCAAACTTTTTTAAATAACTATGTATAGCGACATCGTCTTTTATGGCGAGGGATTTCCATGGAAACGGCATATGATGATATGACGTAGAGCTGGGCAGGACCGTTAACCTCTACCTGGAGGCTGCTGCTCCGAGCGTGCCAGCTGGAGCGATGTTCCATTACACAGGTGTTTCTATTGGAGCTAACGAGGTGCCTAGACTTCAAAGGCTTCATTGTTCTGAATGAGAGATGAACCTCTTACGTGTGAACGTTTTGTGGAAGAACCGTAACAGATATCTGTGAAATTTCAAAACGTGAAGCATGTCAAGGAAGTTGAGTATCTGAAGTGTAATTTTTGTGTAGTTTCGGGTTAATAATGAGGCATTTTTGGCAGATTAAGTAAAGGTGTGCGGCTGCTGTGGTGGGGAAAGGTGAAGCTGAACTTACAATGGGCTTCAATGGAGACATTTTGAAAGTTTTTGTCACTTCATGCCCTCAAGAGGCATTTTGTTTCATTATTTTTGCTTAATTTATTTAAATGTTTCAAGCTACGAGATGTTTTCCTACGTTTGTGATGAAAAATTATGTCTCAGGAATGTAGGGTTTGGGAATTATGGCAGGTTTAAAAGAAAATATGAAGGCAAAATTAAATCTGTCCTCCATAGCTGTGACATCACGCCTTCTAAAATGTGAATACAACCTCTAAAACAAGGTCTGAACAATGTTTAATATCTCTAAAAGTAAGAATCAGATTTAAAAGTAGTTTTACACGAATAATGCCGGAAAGATTTGTAACATTTTAAAGTTGGAATGAGGTCTCTGAGTGAAAGTATGAAGGAACAGTTAGCAGTTGAAGTCGCATGAAGATTTGTTGAAGTCTGAAGATTGACTTCCTTGTTAAAAATGTGATGCATTATGGGATGTATCTCTGGAATTATGAAAGTTATGAATGAGAAAAGTAATAGCCATCGATTCCCGACCGAGCTGAACGTTTCGATGTTTGAACGATGTGGAATGTGGGAGAAGAAGAGATGCAAAATAACCCGGCGGAATAATAAAGAATTGTGTGCGTAGCATAACAGATAGTGGGAATGCTGCGTCAGCAATACGCCTAAAGGGGTAGTATGTCGAAGTTTAACTTATAACACCGTGTGGCAGCGTATTACACCATGTGAATCATTAAGCTAAAGATGAATCTGAATTTTAATGCTAGGCTATTATTTCTAAAATGGTGGCTGTGGGGTAAAGTGAACCACGGGCCTTGGGGTAAGTTGAGCCACTTTTTTTTTTTTTTTGGAGAAATGAATTAAAGTAGGCCAAGTTGATAATAAGAACTCATTGTAGGCTACATTAAAAGTTAAATTTAGTAAGATGGTAATATGTATGAAATTGTATCACCATTTGTATGATTACTTTTCCTTTTAACATGTTAAAAAAAAAAAATCAGAAATGTATATTAAAAATATTTGAAAAACTAAACTTGTATTTGGTTTGTTATTTATTGTTTAAAGTTACCTTTAAGATTTGTTGTAGGTATGCCCAGGTTTGAACCGTGGATCAGTTTACCCCCTGACCTGGATCAACTGCCTACACCGGGGCAAGTTGAGCCACAAGACCACTTTTTATTTTAGAAGTTATATTTTCACTGCCCTTGATCAAATGTGAATTATTATCACGGTGTGTGCTTTCATTTTACTATGTGTCCTTTCGTCTCGCTTAGAGGACAGCATAACTAAAAAATGGCTCAACTCACCCCACTCTCCCCTACATATATTTATCCTTCACTGTCAGGTGACTCATTACTGGATCAGTGAGCTGCATGAGACGATACTGACAGGCTGTCAGGGGAGGGAGAGAGAGCGCTTCTGCTCATTATTCTCCAAAGTGAATGTAAACTTGAATAATGAACTTCATTTTAATGTAATAATTATGTTGGTGGTTGTTTGTGGAAGCGCCAGTGAATGAGCATTAACAGAGTTTTAAACATCACTTTAAATGGAAGATCCCCATAGGCCCCGCCCACTCGATCGGATCGGCGATCGATATCGGCCGATACGACCGGCCCCAAAATTGGCGATCGGAGCATCCCTACCATAGACTGTATATATAAAGATCCCTACCCAAAAGTCAAGCCGCACTGTCTGAATATGTTTTGCACATTTCTATGCATCCCTACATCTGTACACATCTGCATCCCTTACAACTTATTTCCTTATGTTGTTGATGTTTGCACCACCATGCATGAGGTGGGAGAAGTACTCAGATCTGGTACTTGAGTAAAAGTAGAAGTACTCAGATCTGGCACTTGAGTAAAAGTAGAAGTACTCAGATCTGGCACTTGAGTAAAAGTAGAAGTACTCAGATCTGGCACTTGAGTCAAAGTAGAAGTACTCAGATCTGGCACTTGAGTCAAAGTAGAAGTACTCAGATATGGCACTTGAGTAAAAGTAGAAGTACTCAGATCTTGTCCTTGAGTAAAAGTAGAAGTACTCAGATCTTGTCCTTGAGTAAAAGTAGAAGTACTCAGATCTGGTACTTGAGTCAAAGTAGAAGTACTCAGATATGGCACTTGAGTAAAAGTAGAAGTACTCAGATCTTGTCCTTGAGTAAAAGTAGAAGTACTCAGATCTTGTCCTTGAGTAAAAGTAGAAGTACTCAGATCTTGTCCTTGAGTAAAAGTAGAAGTACTCAGATCTGGTACTTGAGTAAAAGTAGAAGTACTCAGATCTGGTACTTTAGTAAAAGTAGAAGTACTCAGATCTGGGACTTGAGTACAAGTACAAGAGTGTAGGAAGAGTCTGGTTGCAGATTGGTCCATTTCAGAATAATATATATATGATATGTTTTAAATGATTGATCATTAAAGTGTTCTCAAAGCTGATAAATGTGCAGCTAGTTTGAATGACTTTGTATACTGCAGGGTAGCTGGTGAAGGTGGAACTAAAGTCTGATTAGATGTAATAATCAATCTGCATGATAACTAAAAGGTATTACATACATACATGTAGGAGTAAAAGTACAAAGTAGCATAAAATGGAAGCACTCAAGTCAAGTACAAGTATCCCAAAATGTTACTTAAAGAGCGTACGAAATGCTTTTAGCACCTGTTAGTGGGCTTAGTATATGATAGAGGTTGCATTTGTATTGTGGAATGTGCCATATGATTTTTTTATTATTGATCTATTTTTAATAAATCACGATTATAACAGCATACAAAAGTTGTCAGTTAGTAACAATCGTTCGTTGCGCCGGAAACATCAACTTCGGCCATTTCCGGCGGTGACGTCATGAGTGGAACACAGCTGAGCTCAGTCCCGTTTGAATGCATTGAAGGGCCAAATATTACGACAAAGGATGCACAGCAATAAGACGCCAAGAATAATTGGCAAGCGATATGTTGTATGGGGCCGTCTCAACATCTGGTTAGGGGATGTTTTTGTGGCCAAAAAATGATCAAATGTTGCGTATATGGACAAAACAAGTGCGTCGTACGAGGCGGACGTTTGCTAGACCAGGTAACCCGGGGTCGATGAAACCGACGATGTGTGGGGCAGCACATCGAGAGATCGTGTTTCGAACAATCAACAATGCCCGCTAAGGAGAGAGAGTAAACGCTTTCTCGAAGGTTCGTTTTGCTTTCTTACAACGTTACGTTAACTCAACCTTACGTTTGCCATGAGGCTATGTTACTTCCCTTAAGAGCTAGCTGTCTTAGCTAACAACAGTTAGCAGCTAACGTTTTCTGCAGTTTGTGTTTCCACTGAAAAACGTGATGTAGTTATTTAAGGGTAAGTTAACTAAACGTTATCTTACAAGTAGAGAAAGTTAAGTTGTGTTTAAAATCGTCAATGTAATGCACGTTAAAGGTTTTGTGTTGAGCATGAAGTTAGCTTTACTGTAGCTCACCAAAGGTTAGCATGTTAAGCTGCACTTTGTGTGGCAGCTAGCTTAATACAAAGAGGATGCTTTTGCTTCATTGTAAACTTTTCTTACAAATGTGTGTTAATCTACCTGAAATTGTAGGGACAGTTTTTTTCTACTCAACTATACAGACCATTGTTGAGGAGATGCAAAACATACTGTAAATGAGTTGGGTCTGACATACATGTTACTTTGCTGCTAAAAAATGAAACATTATCAGATGAGGACACCAAAGTGTGTGAGTCTGTCAGGGTTTGATCTGTTCTCTGCGTGTCGTACAGGGCCTGGACACACTGCTCTGGTATGAATTAAAAATATAATTGTAAAATGTATGTCTCTCGCTCTTGTCATCATTCAGGCTTTGCATTTGAACTCCTATGACTGGTTGCGGACTTGAAGGGAACGACTCCATGGCCTTCCTGACATCCAGGAAAAAGGTGAGATTCTAATCCATTTCAATGCCAACAGCAAGTCATTGTTTTTAACTTTTTTAATATGATTTTTTTGGGGAATTTCTGTTTTATTGGACAGTAGAGATCTACTGGAACCTAACACCAGAGAGAGAGAGATAGAGGGAGGAGATGATGGCAGCAAAAGGCCGAGCCGGATGGTTGCTGCTCCGTGTGGAGCGTGTTCTATCAGGTAAAGCACTTCGGTACCCAGTTATTTATGGTATTGAGTTTGAATTTAGCCTTTGGAAGGTCATTTCCGACAGTGCATTGTAAAGACTGAAAAAACATTTATTTGTCTCAACACTGCAGAAAGGATCATGCCAGCCCACATCAAACACCTGATCAAGAACTTGTGAATCTTCAGGCAGAAAAGATGAAAACACCTGTTCAAAGTTCCAGT
>NW_027263254.1:0-80000 GCF_902827115.2 Pseudochaenichthys georgianus
TCAGGTGTACATCAGTATGTAGTGTCTCTACTTTAAAGAGTCCTCTCCTGCTGATGTTCAGGTGTATATCAGTATGTAGCGTCTCTACTTTAAAGAGTCTTCTCCTGCTGATGTTCAGGTGTACATCAGTATGTAGTGTCTCTACTTTTAAAGAGTCCTCTCCTGCTGATGTTCAGGTGTATATCAGTATGTAGTGTCTCTACTTTAAAGAGTCCTCTCCTGCTGATGTTCAGGTGTATATCAGTATGTAGCATCTCTACTTTAAAGAGTCCTCTCCTGCTGATGTTCAGGTGTATATCAGTATGTAGTGTCTCTACTTTAAAGAGTCCTCTCCTGCTGATGTTCAGGTGTATATCAGTATGTAGTGTCTCTACTTTAAAGAGTCCTCTCCTGCTGATGTTCAGGTTTACATCAGTATGTAGTGTCTCTACTTTAAAGAGTCCTCTCCTGCTGATGTTCAGGTGTATATCAGTATGTAGCGTCTCTACTTTAAAGAGTCCTCTCCTGCTGATGTTCAGGTGTACATCAGTATGTAGTGTCTCTACTTTAAAGAGTCCTCTCCTGCTGATGTTCAGGTGTATATCAGTATGTAGTGTCTCTACTTTAAAGAGTCCTCTCCTGCTGATGTTCAGGTGTATATCAGTATGTAGTGTCTCTACTTTAAAGAGTCCTCTCCTGCTGATGTTCAGGTGTACATCAGTATGTAGTGTCTCTACTTTAAAGAGTCCTCTCCTGCTGATGTTCAGGTGTATATCAGTATGTAGCGTCTCTACTTTAAAGAGTCCTCTCCTGCTGATGTTCAGGTGTACATCAGTATGTAGTGTCTCTACTTTAAAGAGTCCTCTCCTGCTGATGTTCAGGTGTATATCAGTATGTAGTGTCTCTACTTTAAAGAGTCCTCTCCTGCTGATGTTCAGGTGTATATCAGTATGTAGTGTCTCTACTTTAAAGAGTCCTCTGACAGACATCTAAAGACTAATTGGTGGAAATGTAGCATTTAGCAGATAAAAAGACATATGTGCAGCTGGGGGTTAGATCTAACTAAATTGTTGTCTTTAATCCATTTAGACTTCCTGCAGGATCCCAGTGTGTGTTTGGATTAAACCTTGAGGTGTGGTGTGTGTGTGTGTGTGTGTGTGTGTGTGTGTGTGTGTGTGTGTGTGTGTGTGTGTGTGTGTGTGTGTGTGTGTGTGTGTGTGTGTGTGTGTGTGTGTGTGTGTGTGTGTGTGTGTGTGTGTGTGTGTGTGTGTGTGTGTGTGTGTGTTCTCGTTTTCCATAACAACAGTTATTATAATTGTTTGATTTCTTCTAGTAACTTATATTAAACGCCACCTGTTTGTTTGAATTATTCCGTTTTTTTTAAACTATGATATATTTTAGTGTTTGTCAAAGTTTCATCAAATTATTTCTATTGTTTTGATATTATTTACTAAAACCGCCACTGGGGTCAAATTGACCCGGCATTAGTGCATTGATTTTCAAGGTAAAAGTATTGCTTTAAAAAGAAGAATGGTCCCGTGGTATTGGTATTTTGTTAAATTGTTTCGGGTATTAACGGTACAACATGGCGTTTCGTGAGGCGGTTGTCATCGTTGGGTGAAAAGCAAACAGCTGTTTGCTGCGGAGCGCAGCGCGAGCAGTCTCCCGTGAGCGTGCTCCTTCACTACAGACTGTCGCTATCAATATATCTATCTCTCTCTCTCAATCTATAAGCAACCGCAGTAGGCAAAAGGCGTTGCTATAGCAACACGTCATGTTTGTTTACACGCGAAATCAATAGCGCGAAAAGGGGTGGGGTCAATATGACCCGCTTGGTGGAAATATGTATAAATGGCAATTTTTTGGCGATTTCTTCAATCTGACAACAACAGAGGGTGCTACATAACACACTTTCAGGAAAAGTCACCAACTGGGAGACTTTAATATTTTATTGAAAAAAGGTTACATACAATAAAATGGTGTTAAATGGTATTATTGTTTTTGAAAACAAGATGGTGCATCGCAAATCATTTCCAATGGTAGAGACACTTCTTTGTTCTTTGGAGAACTATTGCTGATTAACCCTTGATTACTCTTATTTAGGAGGCGTGTGGCGCAGTGGACTAGTGCGTTGGTGTTCGGATCAGGGGAGCACAGGTTCAGACTCCACTGCAGTCAGTATGTCGTTGTGTCCCTGCGCAAGACACTTCACCCCAAATTGCTCCTGTCAGGATTGCTTTGGATAAAAGCGTCTTAACAAGTCAAATGTAATTGTTTGAGGGGAAACGGCCTCTTTGGTGTAACTGATAAAAAGAGACTGCGAGACTCTTTGGAAACCACTGGTTTAACCAACCACATTTATTTAGAAATGTCTGAACCTGAAAGGTTACAAGCACTTGTAATGCTTGCTTATCTTTCTTACAGTGCAGACGCTTTTCTGCTTGCTCCTGCCTCTGCTTAGTTTTTATGCTGATTTTCCTATTCTTATTCTCTGAAAACATAGAGCAGCGGTTCCTGGACATTAACCTATCACTGGGACAGTTCATCTTCGTAAATAGACGGAGGGTTTCAGCCATATTTCAACATTTTTACGACGACCCCAGTCTTACAGTAGCGTGGCCTAGCAACAGCTACAGTAAAGCATGGTAGGCTACTGCATGCTATTTAGCTTAAACTAGTTGGTAGAAAAATGCCTCCGTTCTCTACAGATGACATCCACAAACTTCTACAGAAGATAGCTGTGCTGGAAATGAAAATGCAACGGTTGGAAGTTAACGTGGAAGTGAATGGACTATGCTGTGGGAATGACACCACTTTACCAGTGTTGCAAAATAATGGAGAAGGGTTTGCTAACTCACAGCTAGTTAGCAGCTACAAGGATTCCAAGGAACAGGAGGGCTGTGTACCGGGTCATAAATATACAAGTGGTAGTCCTCCCTGGAACTCTCTGGGTGCAAAGCCGAAGAGTAAATCATTTCCATGGGATTTGGGAGGATGGATAACAGGCAGAGGCCAGCGCTCTGAAATCTGTGCTGCGACCGGCTGGCCTGCATTGTTATCACCCAGGAAGAGCGCCTCTTCAACCCCTAAACAGCCGAGGACAGCTGCTAAAGGGAGAACTACAAAAAATCCTCCTAAACCACCAAGTGTGCCAATCCAGAACAGATACGCTCCGCTGACCGAGAGCCGGAGATCTCTTTCTGATGACCTGGATAACCCGTCCTCTTCACACAGCAGGGTAAGGACCAATAGCTACTCCAAAAGTAAAAGGCTAGAGGGAAAGCTAACGACTGGGCCTGAAACTCTGATTGTGGGTGACTCTGCTGTAAGAGATGTAAAAGGTCTGTGTAGTAAGAACAACACCAAAGTACTCTGTTTTCCCAAGGATGTGGTCTCTGACTTGGCTGAGAAGATCCTGCATATTGGGGCTGAACATCCGACTGTGAAGAATGTGGTTCTGCACATTGGAACAGATGATGTTGTGAAACAACAGTCAGAAGTACTGAAAGAAGACTTTAAATGTCTGTTGGAAACTGCCAGCTCTCTAAATGCAGAGGTGTTCATCAGTGGCCCTCGACCGCCAGTCAGAAGAGGAGTGGAGAGATTCAGCGGACTGTTTGCACTGAACACGTGGCTTTCACCTGCCTGTACTGACCATTCTGTGCATTTTATTGACAATTTTAACTTTTTCTGGGACCGCAGACATCTTTTCAAGGCAAATGGAGTTTGCCTGAACAAGTCAGGAGTGAAATTGTTTATCTCTAACATATTCAACTGCCTGCGTCATCAATCTGTTCCCTCTGCCAAGGACAAGCGGCAAGAGGAATCAAAACAGGAGAAAGACACAACACATCGCGCAGAAAACCCTGAAGAAGTATCACTGCACCCGCCTGAGGAATGTTCTGATTATGGGAGACCTATGAGACACACGGAGGAGTCTCCACCGCCCGTCACCCCCCCCCCCTGTCAACGCCTTTGAGGATACTCCGTTCACCCTTTCACTCTCGCACACCCTCCTGGAGATCGTTGAACACATGAAGGAGATACAGAGGGCTGGCACCGATTCCTTCCTGGATTTCAAAGACCAAACTAAGGCGATATGCAGGGCTGGCAGCATGTCCTTTACCCCCGCCCCTCAACGACGCCCACCAAAATCACGGAAGCAGAGATGCGCACCATCTCCCCCGGCTTCATCACCGTGCCTACGTCAACCACCTCCCCCCCCCCTGGACGTTCACCAACACCCCCGTCACCGTGCCTACCACAATCATCCAAACCAAAACAATACAAGGAAGATGGAAGCAGATTTCCAAACCCCCCTTCCTACAGTGTAGCCCTCACCCTGCCCTCCTATGATGAGAGGAGCAGGGTGGTGGGTCCTCCCTCCCCTTCAAAGCCTGATAAGGATGTGTGTGTACAAAACGCTGCAAACTGATATGTGCTGGGTCCAGGCTCAAGGGCGTATGGCACTCTCAACTATTTCCAGGACATGCCGGGGCCCTGCCTGCCAGGAGCTTTGCCGATATCTGTGTTGATAGGTAATAGATTGAGAGCGGTGAATCAGCTTAGATACAGGAAGCGCTCAAACGCTTGTGTGAGTTTATCTAATGTAGCAGTGATTCCATGTCAGCCACAGCTTGTTATAAAAAACATGACTGATAGTGTGTTTAACGAACTTAAACTAGCTTTATTAAATGTCAGGTCTTTGGCAGGAAAAACATTTTTAATCAATGATTTTATCGCTGAGCACAATCTCGTTTTTATGTTTTTAACAGAAACTTGGATTGAACAAAATAACAGTGCAGCTGTTCTTATCGAATCAACCCCTCCCAACTTTAGTTTTATGAGTCAGGAAAGAATGCATAAGAAAGGAGGTGGAGTTGCTATTCTGTTCAATGATTCCCTTCAATGCAGGAAGACATCGTATGGAAACTTTGATTCTTTTGAATATGTGGCCCTTCAGCTGAAATGCTCCTCTCGAGCTCTGTTCCTAAATATCTATAGGCCACCCAAATACTGTGCAAGCTTTTTTGATGACTTTACTGAACTGCTGTCTATCGTGTGTATTGACTTTGACCGTCTAGTCATTGTTGGTGATTTTAACATCCATGTTGACAACCCCCAGGACAGAGGGCTAAAGAACTGTTTTGTGTTCTTGATAGCTATGGACTGACTCAGCATGTGACGGAGCCCACGCACAATAAGGGGCACACTCTGGACTTAATTATCTCAAAGGGTCTGAATATCTCTAAGGTTGTGGTGACTGATGTTGCACTGTCTGACCTTTCCTGTGTTTTCTTTGAGAGCTCTGTTTCTGTTCACACAAGTGTTCAAAAAGAGGTAACCACAAAGCGATATTTAACTGAACACACTAGGGAAATGTTTACTCAGGATGTTTCTTCCACACTTGCCCCTGCTAACACCTCAGTAAATGAGCTAGTAGATCCTTTTAATTCAAAAATTAAAAATGTTATAGATGCCATTGCTCCAACTAAGGTAAAGGAAGTGACTGGGAAGAAAATAAGGCCATGACCGTTAAAACAGAAAATAGAGAATGTCGAAAAGCTGAACGCAGGTGGCGAAAAACAAATCTCCAGGTTCACTTAGACATTTATAAAGAGAGACTTGGCCTTTATAATTTGGAATTGAAAAACGCACGACAATCATTCTTCTCTGCGATCATTAGCAAAACCAAAAACAACGCACGTGCCTTGTTTGCTACCGTCGACAGACTAACTAACCCCCCAGTGTCAGTAGCCTCTGAATTTCTAACCACCAGGTCGTGCAATGATTTTGCCTTTTTTACTGACAAAATTCAGAAAATCAGACAAGCAGTCAGTGCCTCTGCATCAGGAACAGCACATGTGTTGTCTCTGTGTCCACTTAACATCAAGTCAAACACCATGACACAATTCCATCAGATTAATGATAAAAACCTAGAGGACATTATACAACTTCTGAAGTCCTCCTCCTGCTGCCTTGATATTATTCCAACAGGATTTTTCAAAGATGTTTTGCCTTGCATGGCCTCAGATCTACTTCATATAGTAAACAAATCTCTTCACTCAGGTATTTTTCCACAGGCCCTGAAAACTGCAGTCATTAAACCGCTCTTAAAAAAAATAATAATCTAGATGCTTCAGTAATGAACAATTACAGGCCCATATCAAACCTCCCATTTCTAGGTAAGATCATTGAAAAAGTTGTTTTTCAACAGTTGAGTAATTTCTTGCATTTAAATAGTTATTTCGATGTGTTCCAGTCAGGCTTTCGTCCAAACCACAGCACTGAGACTGCTCTTGTAAAGGTCTTTAACGACATCCACTTAAACACAGAGACAGTGGCAGAACTTCAGTGTTAGTATTATTAGATCTCAGTGCTGCGTTTGACGCTGTTGACCACAGCATATTACTGGACCGACTGGAAAACTGGGTGGGACTTTCGGAAACAGTTCTAAATTGGTTTAAATCCTACTTAAAGGACAGAAACAACTTTGTTTCTATCGGTAAATACACATCTGAGTTGACAAATATGACATGTGGGGTTCCTCAAGGCTCCATCTTGGGGCCTCTTCTACATGCCACTGGCAACAACAAAATAAGTTACCATAGCTATGCAGATGACACACATTTACGTAACAATTTCACCAGGAGACTATGCTCCAATTCAAACACTGAGTAAGTGCATTGAACAAATCAATGACTGGATGTGTCAGAACTTTCTCCAATTAAACAAAGATAAAACTGAGGTAATGGTTTTTGGAGCCAAGGCAGAACGTTTAATAGTTAGCGCTGAGCTTCAGTCTGCAATGTTCAAACCAACAGATAAAGCCAGAAATCTAGGTGTAGTCATGGACTCTGACCTGAGTTTCAACAGTCACATTAAAACAGTTACTAAATCAGCCTACTATCACCTAAAGAATATATCTAGGATTAAAAGACTAATGTCACAGCAGGATTTGGAAAAATTTGTCCATGCCTTTATCTTCAGTAGACTCGACTACTGCAATGGTGTCTTCACAGGTCTCACTAAAACATCTATTAGGAAGCTGCAGCTGATTCAGAACGCCGCTGCTCGAGTCCTCACTGACACTAAGAAAGTGGATCACATCACTCCTGCTCTGAAGTCTTTACACTGGCTTCCTGTGTGTCAAAGAATAGATTTATAAATACTGCTGCTGGTTTATAAAGCACTGAATGGCTTAGGCCCAAAATACATTTCTGACCTCCTGCTAAACTATGAAGCATCCAGATCTCTCAGGTCTTCAGGGACTGGTCAGCTTTCTGTCCCCAGAGTCAGAACTAAACCTGGAGAAGCAGCGTTCAGTTATTATGCTCCAAACATCTGGAACAAGCTCCCAGAAACCTGCAGGTCCGCTGCAACTCTTACTACTTTTAAATCCAGCAAGAAGACTTTTCTTTTTGTCGCTGCTTTTAATTGAACTATTCACATCTTAAACTGCACTGTAACTTTTATCCATGTACTTTTTCTTGTAATGTTTAATTGAACTATTCATATCTTAGACTGCACTGTAACTTTTATCCATGTATTTTTCCTTAATGTTTATTTTATTAGCTTTTCTTTTTTAATGCTTAATGTCTTTCATTTTTTTTTGTAAAGCACTTTGAATTGCCTTGCGTTGAAAAGTGCTATATAAATAAACTTGCCTTGCCTTGCCTTGCCTTGACGTCTGATCAACGTCATGCAGTAAAATATACAATGTCCTTCTTAGTAACTTTGAGAGAAATCAGAATAAAGTCCACACTGACGAAAAGCACGACAGACAAGACTTGAGGCAGAACAGCATTTATTTATTGTTGATTATTGAATAGTGTCTCCATATATCATCAAATGTAATCAATCATCAGTATCAGGTTCTGTGTTTCAAAACTGCATGAAAATGAAACTAATATTAGATACAAATGTAAAAATAAGAAGAAAACCAAAAACCAGAGCAGTTAAAAAAAGAACCGTGTACAATTGGTGCAGAAATGTTCCTTCCAAATATTGATTGTTCTTCTTTAATCTCACTAAAACTTGTTGTTCTGATTCAAATCTTTCCATTTGTCTGAATTATTGTTTAAAAACATCTCCTTGATCCAGCAGAGGTCACCCTATTACTTCAGGACACTCCACATCAACTCATTAACATAATACACATTCATTTTTAAATCTGAAAGAAAACAAAACGAGGAGCAGAAGAAGCTCAAACATGTAACAAGAAGCTGGTAATCATGTTTAAAAGCTGCATTGAACAATGTCAACGCGGTGCAGCGTCAAAATCATTGAATTTAAAGAACAAAAACATCAAAGAAAATAAAAACACACTTTTGAATGTTCAGGTTATTCATCGTCGGTGGTAATGGTGGCAGGACGGTCATGAATTCTGCACAAAGCATTCACACTTTAACATTCGTTCCCACACACGGTAAACTTTCCTTATGAAACAGAACATGCTAAAAACTCCAGCAGGAACACAAAGTGAAGAAGAAAACCATAAGCATTATTATCATTCACAAAAGTTAGGAGGACCTATGCTGCGTTCACGCTAGTGTTAGCGTCATTCAAACAAGATGAGCTGGCGAGGGGGCGGGGCTTATCACCACGTAGATACTATGGTAGATACAAACAACAACAAAATGAACATATTTTACAGTGATATAATTGTAATACATGTTTCAAAATGATTCCGTGCTAACAACATACTGATACCGGTTATAGGAACCATGAATTAATGCTTTGACAACTGTGCAGACTGAAGGCAGGAGAAAAACATTTTAAAATGGGTGTTTATTTAATGAAGATGGGATCGATCATGCTAAGCTAACATTGTATCTGCACCGTCCACATTCACATCAACGCCCTACAGACTCAGAGAAAGCAGTGATTGTGTTAGCCATGCCAAAGATAGTCTGTGGTTTTACGCGATGCGATTTTGCAAGCTCAAAAATCGCATCGCGTCCAGTGTGACCGCACCATCAAGCCTTTCTTTGTCAAATCGTTTAAGTCTCTGTCCTTGGGATGAGCTTTTATTTGCACTTTAGTTTTTTACAGGTCCTGTTTTGGTCTTCAATGGCACTGTTCTTCATTTTGCTCTCGGTTTGGGATTCTTAACTATAGAGTAGTTTTTTTGATTTACAAATGAGTGACTGAATCCGAAGAATCTTTGAGAATGTTTCTTTCGTGATTGTGATGTTTTGTTTTCTTGGAATGTGTCTTAATATTTGTCCTTGATGTTGATATTGCATTTGGAGCTACAGTGACGTAAAGTAAACTTTTTGTAATGATAGCCAAACATATCTTCGTACCGTATCGTAGAGTGTTGGCATTAGTGTTGGCAATACGTTGGCATTAGTGTTGGCAATACGATCACCAAGTGAACTCACCATCTCCGCAAGCCTCTTGACCATTTCCTCACTGTCGACGTCTTGTTCTTGCTCTTTAATGTTTTCAGTCGTCTCTGTTATTTCCTCTAGCTGGGTTGACAAAACTTTCATTTGCTTTTGCAATTTTTCAATTGACTTCTCGAGCTGCTTTCTTTTTCTAGATTCCTCGCTTGTCATTGTCAAGCTTTTGGTTGTTATCTTATCTAAACCAACAAAGAACCTATTCATGCTTTTTGCCCCCATGTCCCAGAACATCTGATCAAAGCCTCCATCTTCCTCCTCTCCACTGGAGTCAGCAGCAGCAGATGATTGGTTCTGTGCAAACAAGGCAGAATTATTGAATTTGAAGTGAACTGGCAGCCCGCCTTCTGTTTCAGGACATGGGACGCCTGAAGTTTTGATCGCCGCAAGAACTGGTGGGCGTTGGCCGTCTGCGAATGTCACCAGAACCCGGATGTTTTCTTCCACATCTTTGCCAAAGATTGAGAGCACAGAATCAAACACATACTTATCTGTTGGTGTGAGACGAGCTAAAGAAGCCTGAGCTACAAGACACACAGCGTCAATTTCACTGACGCCACGCTCAGCAGAGAAGAGATTAAGAAGCTGTTGTTTGATCTCCTTGTCTCTTTCTATTTCTCTTGTATCTCCAAAGCCTGGAGTATCAACAATGGTCAGAGAGAAAGGGATTTTAAATCCCTCTTGGTGGTTGATTTTGTACACAGTGACTTCAGAGGTCTGGCTCTCAGCTTGAGATCTCGACTGATCCTCGTCGACTAACTTGAATCTGAAATCGTCCTCCCACTCTACACCAACGATGTAGTTGATGAGTCCATTGATCAGAGTGGACTTTCCAGATCCAGTTGCTCCGAGAAGCATTATTGTGCGATTTGACGTCATGCTTTCTTTGCCAAAGTTGTACCTCCGGCATCCATCGATGTCCATGTCTTCTTCTGTCAGAGGCAGTTTGTAAACTGAGGGAGATGCAGAGTTGATCCTCTTGCCTTTACTTTTGAGGGATTCTGTGAGTTGTGCACGTTTAGTTGTGCGGACATTAACAGAGATGCTTTCTTTGCTTCTTCCAGCTGCACCACAATCACACCTGACCCTGACAGCGTATTCTGTCTCTGGCTGAAGTCCTGAAATGATCGCCTTCTCAGCTCCCGCCATCATTGGCTCCCAGTGGAGATCTTCCTCTTTCCCCTGTTGGTCTGGTTCGGCGTACTCCACGATGTAGCTCAAAACCTGGACATCTTGTCCGAGCTCAGCAGGTTTCTCCCAGCTGACTGATATCTCACGTGAGGTAGATTCAACGTGGAGTCTTCCAGGAGGGCTGCAGGGTAAGGTTTGAATGGATCCACTGACTTCATTGGCTGGCCCGGCACCTACTGGTGTCCCTGCCCTGCATCTGAACCTGTACTCTGTGTTGGGACTCAGGCCGCTCACTGTGACTTCTTCAGCTCTGGATGCTGTCTCTTGTTTCCAGCCGTCCTCTCCTCTGACACAGTACTCAACAGAGTAGGAGGTGATGTCCTCTGCTCCAAATCTGGGTGGAGAAATCTTCAGCGTCACACTGCTGTGGTTTATATCACTTCCTGTTACTGCTGCAGGCTTTGAAGGCGGCTCAAAGTCCTCGTTGACAGAATGGCCGTCTGTATAAAGGTAGATGCTGGCACCTTTCTGTGTCTCGTTTGTTAAACCCACCGTCAGAAATGTGATGTTCTTGTTCTCCTTGTTGGCCTCTGCAAAATCACTGAAGAGCTTTGCTTTGTGCCGCATTGCTTCCATCTCTCTTCTTGAGTTGTACCATTGATCTGGAGGGTGTGGATCTTGCGCATCGTCTGGTTTGGGTGTTTGTTTCAGGTAGTTTGATAAAGTTGAGAGGTA
Source organism: Pseudochaenichthys georgianus (assembly GCF_902827115.2). Classification (NCBI taxonomy): domain Eukaryota; kingdom Metazoa; phylum Chordata; class Actinopteri; order Perciformes; family Channichthyidae; genus Pseudochaenichthys; species Pseudochaenichthys georgianus. Next base: position 11,253 of record NW_027263254.1, read on the forward strand.
CGGTTCATCTCTTCCCAGCGAGGTGAAGACAAAACACACAGCCTGCTCTGCTTTGAAGCTTTCTTTGTACAGGTCTGTTTGAGATGAGATGATCTTGGTCTTTGTCATCATGTCGGTCAGAGACATCACGGTGTAGATTTCTCTCTCCTTACAGTCCATCCACTCGTTCAGGTCCTTGCTGTTGAAAGGAGAAGAACATGTCTTCCTCAGTTCCTCTGCGAGCACAGCTTCTTCTTCTCCTCCTCCACGGATTGATGGAAGTTTCTTTGCCAGGGTTCCTTGGAATTCCAGTTTGAACTGAGAGCACTTCTGTTTAAAGGTTTTGAGTTTGTTTCCAATCTGTGGGAACTGCTGTGCCGTTTGGGTTCTCAGTGCATCATTGAACCTCATCTCCAGGTCACTGAGGTCCTCCAGGACACTCTGACATTCTTCAACTAATCCTATACTTATCTGACGGACAAGTTTAGCGGCAGTAGAATCTAAAGATGTCAGAGGCAACAGCCAGACCTTCACTGGTACTGCGTTTTCCCCGTTGGCTCCCAGCAGCTTTGGCAGACTTTGGTACACCGCTACTGCCTCCTGAAAGGATGTCGGAGGTTTCGGAATCAAAAAGTCTCCAAAGAATCTGCAGGAGAATTTCTCAACATTTGCTTTGTCCTTGTCTTCCATTTTCAGCGAGCCTTTGCCCTCTATTGACAGGGAGCTAATGTTCTTGATCATCACCTTCAAGTTGCCCTGAATGTCTTGATGGTTCTCGTTGACAGACACCTCACGGTCAAAGACAAAGAAGGCTTGAGCCCCATAAAGGATACCTGTGACTACATGTGTTGCTATTCCTTTCTCAAACACAGACTGATGTTTCTTAACATCCCCAAGATGATTCATGGACAGTTCGTGGAACTTTGTGGTAGCTTGGTAATTCAGAGTTACTCTGGCATGATTTTTGGAAGTCTTGCTCTCGTTCAGGTATTTGGCTGATCCTCCAACCTTTACCAGTCCACCCAAGAAACTCGCCTTCAGAGATGCTTCAACATTTAGTGCTTTAGATTTGTCCTCAATTGATTCAGATGCAACTATATCACAATCATTATAATGCTGTGGTCTTTCTCCAATATGATCTTTAAGGTCCTCACGGTCCCACAAAGTCATTCCTGAAAAAGAAGAAGCAAAAATCAAGCTCCCACAACCAGACACTACAAACTGACCTTATAGTCTTTTATCAGCAGTTTTATGATATAAATGTAGAGTAGGGTCTCTGAAAAACGACATGGCCGATTAGAACAATATGGGCGTTGGGGGTTATTAAGGATGCTGAGTCAATTTCTTCAATTTTCAGGGGAAAAAAGGACCACTATGGCTACTGGCCACGCCCCTTTGGAGCTGCTACTGGCCACGCCCCTTTGGAGCACCCGCATGCAAGCGGTGAGCTCTATGAAGAGAAGGCTGTCTACCAGCAGAAACTCAGCTGAATGCTGCAGTGATTAAACTCCATTTCATGTTCCAAACCACATCTAGGATTCTCTCTGAAACAGGATGGATCTGAAACTCTTTCTCTCTCTCAGGTTTACCTTAAGGTGAGTTCCTTTTGACTTCCTGCTTCTTTACACATACTCTCTCCAGTACAGGTTAGCTCTGAGTGTTAGCATGCTATTGTGAACACAGACCATATTACTTCCAGAACAGTCTCATTGTTTCTGATAGCAACGTTTCTGATTTACCCGTGGGGGTAAAGCCCGCCCACATTTTAGTAATGTCGTCATGACGCAGCAAATCTGGATCAGCTCCGTTGTACCCCCGTTCTTTTTTTATTTGGGTACAGAGGAAAAGAGAGGGGGTTTTATTTCCTGATGCTTTGTGAGTCTCCTGAAACACCGGGGACACACATTTATGTATAAAATACATCAACAAGTGCATTTTGCATAATAGGTTAACTTTAACTTTACCTTGTGATTTTCCCTCACATACGTTAGCTAATGTTAGCTTAGGTACATCAAGTCACTAGCTAACGTTAGCTTTATCACATGTTGTTATGTTCTCTCCACTATGACAGAGCCCAGCCCTTTTCATTCTGTCACACTTTTCTTTGTGTTAATATTTCAGGTTTTGGCGGCGTATGGGCGGCTTTGTGAGGGAGACATTATCTGGATGGTACCTCCAGACACGTTCTACCATAAATTAGAAAGCCTAATAGTGTGGGATTATGGCCTATTAGCACAGACTGAGAGTGATGGTGACCTGTCTCACGGGGGATATTTGAGAGCCAGAGCCTGATCTTAGCACATAATGCGGGCTGTGGCAGTGAACCGTCCCTGAGGAGAAACATGAGAGACGGGATGATGGTAGTACAGGTCTGTGAGTTCTCACCAGGGACGAGAGAGTCTTTGCGGCAGTCGTACAACATCCCGAGGCTGAAAGGCCGTCCGAGCGCCGCCACCTCCATCGTCCCGCTGACCTCAGAGTCCATCGCTTCGGACGAACTGAAATGGATCGACAACAGCTCGTTAGTGAACTTCAATCATTTGGTAATATCATGTCCAACCACCAGAGCCGGCCCGACCCATTAAGCGACATAAGCGGCCGCTTAGGGGCCCCCTAGCAACAACAACAAAATGAAAAAATGAAAAAAATAAAAGAATCTCATCATGACACAAGAGAGGACGGCAGGATTGTAATTTCCCGTGTTCAGTGAATGCAACAGAGGCAAGACACCAGACCAATCAGAGAGTTTAATGGAAATAAACATCCGTCTCATTGGCTCACAGGTACCTATCCTGTGAGCTGTGACAATGTTTAGAATAAACTCTCAGTCGGACTCAGAGTTTTTGAAGATGGACATAAGAACATTTTTTCTTAAAAAAGACCACAATTCTCAAGTGGTGGCTCACACAACAACCCCAGAGCCACCACTTGAGCCAGGTGAACAAGGTATGTAAATGTCAGTAAACTTCCAAGTTATGCGAACATGTAAGCAAAGCATAAATTACAGCTACGTTGACGTTACTTTGAATCGCGGAGGTAAGCTAAACCGTTAGCAAGTAGCTATAGCTAGCCAGATATATTAAATAAACACTTTGTCATACAATCTAAATGTAATGTTTGTTAGCGTTACCTGGTGATTTCAAAGAAAGCTCTCTGGGAAATGTTGACTTACTGTTCAACATGAAGCTAGAAGCTACCTTACAGTACACAGTTGATCCTGAGTCCTGTCAGTTAAAGTGTTTCATAGTTAGCTTGGCTAAGCATAAACCTAGCACTGAAATATATGGATGTTATGTGACAGTATTTCTGAGAAAAAGTCAGCTGAAATGGTGGCATAGTTGCCCCTGCTTTACGTGTCGACAGCATGTTTGAACGTATTTGCAGCAGTAAATGTGGCTGTTTGGCCACTGACGTTGCCATAACAACACCTGAATTTAAATGTGCAACCTCTTTTTGTGACAGATTTTTGCAAGAAATTATAATTCTTCTGAATGATATTCCTATTGACAGCTAGTTTCTATGTGAACATTATGAGATGGACAGCCAGAGAGAATAAATGAAAAACAATTATGAAATACTATATGACAAAACAAGAATACAGTTTAAGTGATTTGTAAAATATCCATAAAGAAAAATCTGCTTACAGTTCTGTTTCATATGGGTGTTGAGATATGTATCCATAGATCTCTTAATGTTGCTTTCAAAGTGCAGCAGATTGAAGCTTTTAACTTCAATATTTAAAAAAAAAAAAAAGATCTTCCCGGGGGAACATGCCCCCGGACCCCCCTAGAGGAGGTTAGGTCCACGGTGTTTACATGGTTATTTATACAATATGTGTGCTTATGCTAACATCATAAGAAAAAAGTTGGTTCCGTGTTGTGTGAAGTGAGAACGCGTGAGGGGGGCCCCCGAGCCAAAGCTCGCTTAGGGCCCCCAAAAGTCTAGAGCCGGCCCTGCCAACCACCCTAATATTTAAAATTTCAATCAGACCTTTCCTCTCAACGAAGAGACGCACAAAAGTGACACAAACACACTCGAAGGGAAAAAGGACTACAAAGCAACATTTACACTGCAGTGTGTTAGTTAATAAATGTCTCTATTTATTCCACACGCTCCTGCATTACTTCACACTACAACCCAGACAACACGTAAACAACACGTTGTCGAGTGCAGAGGTTGTTTCCTGACCTGCAGATCTGTGAAGGAAACAACCAAATACACTGAACAACTGAATCTTTGAGTCAACAGATTCCACACAACTGTATTAGGTTAGTTGAAAGCAATACGTTGAAATGTAAATATAAACCCTAACCCAACTAAATACAGTTATCTGTTGACATAATACATTTAACTCAAACACATTTCAGTGCATCTTGATAGGGTGAAAAGAAAAGGTTTAACTGTGTGAGAGGCAGGGTGTTATCCGTCATTTACACAAGCAGTACATTTATTAAGTGAAATACTAATTGAGGAAATAATATTAACAATTTAATAATGTGATATATATAAGAATAAACTACTATTGTGGCCATTTGTAAAATGTGTACTTTTTGCTGATCATTCTTCTCTACTTTACATTTCTACTTATTTTTATGATATTGTTTATATTTGATAAACTTTGTTTCATTTGTAATTGTTAATAGTTAACTCTAATGCACTTTTTAAGCATCCGTCCGTCCGTCCGTCCGTCCATCTCTCTCTCTCTCTCTCCTCTCTCTCCCCTCCCTCTCCCCCCTCTCTCTCTCTCAACACAACAGTCTGCGATTAAACGGTTGTCTCCTGTGTGCTCCACTTCCTACTTGGTGCACCGGTAATGTTCATGACCATTTAGGGGCTCTGTGCAAGAGAGAGCTGCAGGAAGCGAGTCAGCATTCAACACTTCCTGTTGCCTCGTCGTGGCATATAGGCAATAGGTTTCTGTCTGTTTTTGGTAAGAATGAAATATCGTAAATAGTAAACAAAAAACTAAAGAAGAAGAAATTCAATGCACTCCATGACTTTAGAAGAGATCCCAGTTCTGGTTTTCCTTAAAGAGTAGTGCTACCTTGAGATCTCTTTAGATCAGATGGTGGTTCTCACAGAAGTATTCAGTCTGTTTGAGGTTTGTAGAAAACTCACCAGAGATGCTGCTGTTTGTGAGAAAAGCCTGAGATCGTTGATTCTCCTTCAGAGAGACACGGAGAGACACAGAGAGACGTCTCTCGACTGCAGCCTGAGAGAGTTTCACTTTCAGTTGAAGACTTGGCGGTTGTTGCTCAATATGAAGATGATGTCAGCCAGTGGTGTTCAAACTGTGGGGCGCGGCCCCCTCGAGGGACGTGGAGCTTTGGAAGAAGTTGTAAACAGACTTTGGTTGCTCTTTTATATAATTTAAACAATATATAACGACACACACACACACACACACACACACACACACACACACACACACAGTGACGGGGCTCTATTTCTCCATTCAAAAAACACTGGCCTAGTCCGTTGGGTTAAGTTCCAAAACTTTATTTACAGCAACAACAACAAAAAACGGAATCAGCACAATTTAAACAACAAAATAAAAATCCAAAACAGGCCGTCCATCACTCATTAGAGTAAACATGCTCTGGTGTTGCCTTCTCTGCAACCATCTCCTGAACATGTCCCAGCTGTTGCCTTCATTGCAACATTCTTCCGAGTGATCCCTTCCAGGGCCAAACCCCGTCCCTTTTGAGCTCATAGCCCCTCCCACAGGCGTACCGTCAACAAGTGACAACAATTAAACTTCAAACCACATTTCAACATAAAAATCCGACCCAAACATAATCATTCCCCATAATTAACAAACGTCAAATAAATAAGAAATTGCATGGTTTATTTCAGGAATTTAAAACACGGAAGCGATGCGCCTTCCCCTTTTCTCTGAAATGTTTGGTGTGTGTGTGTGTGTGTGTGTGTGTGTGTGTGTGTGTGTGTGTGTGTGTGTGTGTGTGTGTGTGTGTGTGTGTGTGTGTGTGTGTGTGTGTGTGTCGGCTGTCAGTGGCGGAGTCAGTCGCTCTGTGACCCGCTCCGTCACATACACACACACACACCCACACACACACACACACACACACACACACACACACACACACACACACACACACACACACACACACACACACACACACACACACACACAGAGAGAGAGGTTGCGGTCGAATAGTTAGTTTAGCTTAGGAACCTTCCTAACGGAGTGAAGTGACCCGGAAGTCCCTCAGTGGCAGCCATGATAAGAGCCGTTCCAATTCTCTAAATCAAAGGAAAGGAGGTTTCAAACTTCCTTTATAACCTCCTTCAGCTTAGGAACCACTGGGCCTTCCTTTAGGAAAGGAAAGGAGAAAATGCTGCCCCACAATGCCTTGCAGCCGCAGCATTTGCCGTCACACAACAGTCGGCCGTTCACGGAAACAACCGATTATGACCGAGAAATTATATCATGTCAAATCTGATACTTAATACGAGTAGCCGATGTGTAGCATTTTGCAATGCATAGAAGAGAAGCCAAAGCTCAACATTTGTATGACAAATAAAACTCAGCTCAGGGGCATCATGGACGGTAGATTTTCCTACAAAGAGAAGTAGTAACCTCAGCCTCCATTGATTTTCATATCAAATGAGCGTGTTAATAAAATAAGCTATCATGGTGTATACTTGCATATCTAAACAGAATCATGACAGCCTGTTGGTAGAGTCAGGCACACGAGTCCGTTTGAGTGTGTCTGCCGGTGTCTGAACGCTCACGCACTGGTAGCTAAGTAGCTAATGGCGCATTTCCACTGCAGCGGGGTAGCCCCGTTTAAGCGTCCTCGCTCAGGCCTCGGGCTGCCTCGCTGGCCGTCCGAGGCCGTGGCGCATTTCCATTACAGTTTAGGACCTGGGGTAGCAACGCAGTGTAGGCAGGGCGATCGGCTTTTTGGTGGGATTTTTGGCGGGCTTTTTGGGCAGAGCGACGCTGGGTAAAACTGCAGTGGCGTCATCTTCAATGCGACACAACTCACAAAACACACACAACAATGGAGGATGTGGAAGCGATCGTTTTCTTGTTTATTGTGAAATCCATGGTGCTGACATGCTGTGCTCTGCATAACGTCTGCGAGAGTCATGGAGAGGACTATGATGATGGGTGGAATGCACCAGCAGCAGAGCCTGGGGTAGCAGTGTCTCAAGGTGCAGAGGAGGAGGGCACTGACATCAGAGAGGGTTTGATGCGCTACCTGGATACCTACATATGCATTGTATTGCATTCATTGTATTGAACATACATAAAAACATTTCATAAACATGTGTTTGTCAAATGTTTTAAACAAATGTTATCTGAATTGAATATTTAGTAAATATTTGAATTTCAAGCACCAGTAAGTACTGCCCCATAATAAGAACATTTGAGGAAATATCAGATCATGAAAAGAAAATCTTTCTAATAAATTAAGCGAATATCAAAGCTAACTATAAACATAAATACTAAAGTGTACAACACAGCAAAACTATATTCATAAATGCAAGTGTAAAATAGTGTGGACAATTGTAAACATGGATGGAGGCTAAAGTATCCACAACATAAAATAATATATTAAATATAACCTCAATCTTTCTTCTTGTTAAAAGCTTGCTTGAATGGGTTATCGGTTTCTTTTGTTCTCTCGTCTTTGAAATATATAAGGAATGTGTTGTTTGAGTCTAGTAGAACGAGGGTATTACAATTGAGCAATTTCTACATGTATTATGTATTTATCATGTATTCTTAATACTATTACAAAATAAACATGTAATGATGTTTTAGAGGAGGACCTCAAGCTAGCAAACTCAATTTCTTGCTTTAAATCTCTTAAAACTAAGGGGCTTTTTCCTAACTGATGGTGTTTGTTATTGCTTTATAAATTCATGTATGTTTATATCTTCTCTAAATCAAGATTATGTGAATCTGATTTTTTTATGTTGGGTGCCATTCATTATCAACAAGAGATAAGATAAGTCAAAGAAGTACTTTATTGATGACAGTATAAAAATACAAAAACATTTTTTTATCAAAAAGGCATGCCATTAAACAATACAAATAAAACATGTAAAACTGAATTGCAGCCAGCATAAATATACATGGCATTGTAAAAATAAATGTAAAATGAACATTTTAAAGAAAATAAATAAACAAGGAAGTACAAATGTTGCATTTAAAAATTAACTAGATAAACAATATATAATATGTACAATAACTATTAAGGTTATTTGAAGTAACACGGAGGAGACGGGCCACGTCGGCTGCCCAGTCATGGTGCCGTTCCTGCTGGGCCCGATCCTCTCCTCCTCGTTTCCTCTTGCCTGGGTGACAATAAGATAATAATTAGCAATAAGGAAAACACACAGGACAGGTACAGGTCACACAAGGATATAAGAATAACATGTATAAACAGAACAACAGTAAGGTGAACTAAAGAAAGTTCTGGCCCTAGATGTTTACAGTGATTGTGAAAGTGAATTACATTATGTCCAGCCTGTTGATAATGAATATAAATATATGTCTATGATTGGATGTCACACACAACTGTACTAGCTGCTTACTAGCTAAGACTGTACTTGTAACAGAGCATTTCCACACAGTTGTACAGATGTAGCGCTTCGTTTCAGACGCCTACCCGTGCGGGTCCGTGATCGGCACGGGGTGGGCCCCTGCTGAAAAGTAAAACCCCCCGCAGGACTTGAAACGCCCCCTTGATAAATACATTTAATTATAATGAAACCAGCTACAATGGATCATGGATCCACCAGGGGGAGCCGTGAAAAGCTGCCACACTGGAACTCATGTGAAATAAACAGCTGATCTACAGGTATCTGATATAGCGGATATTTGTTAAGATCCATATATGTCACGGATAGGATCATATTCTGTGCTTAAGTAAGAGACATGTAATCATTTACTAAACATCACCATGTTTTTATTTAACAAAATAATGTTTAATTCACGTTGGCGTAAGTACAAAACCATCGCTATGTTTTTAGATCAGGAAATGCATCCAGGGTCAAACAAACGATGTTCGATCGTGATCCTCGCGATCATTGAATGTATCATATGTTCGCGAGTTGAAATGAATGCACTAAATGTAATCCACGTGAGTTTACAACAACAACAATAATCGCTTTGTTTTTATATCACATCCGACGCAGCGGCTCTCTACCGATCATCCTAATCCCACGGGCAAACAATAATATGTACAGTGTTAATAGTTTAGTGTATTATTAGTGTCTATTATTACTGCTATAATAATCACACATTGAGTTGTTGAAATCAGACCGTCGTTTTTTTTAAACGCTCTGAATGAAACGGCAGCTCTCAGGTGATCAGCTGTGTGTTTACACAATAACATATGCATAGTAATTTAATACCTTCCAACACACATTGTAAGAACAGTTCTGTTTCATATGAGTGTTGAGAGCCGTATCCACAAATCTACTAATTTTGCCCTCAGTGCACCAGATTGATGCATTTAACTTCAATTTAAATAAAAACATCTTCTGTTGTAACAACAATAACATTATAAATAGTAACATAGCATGGTATTGCACATTTACCGTAGCTTTGAGTGTTACTGGCCTGAGATTTTTTTATTACATGAATGAAGGTGACTGAGGCTTTTTAATATAGACTTTTCAGTGTCCCACATTTTGCACAGAACTGTCCCACATTAGGAAAACAGATTGTCTGAGACAACTTGGCACTAAGAGTACTAATATGTCTACCATTTCTTGTATGAGTTTAATATCTGCATGTTCTCTTTTGGTTTGATTAGGACACATCCTGGGGATTTCAGAATGTTACTGGATTTTGATTTATTGTATCGGCTTCATGTCGCAATATATTCCCGAAGTCTGAAATGCAAAAATGTTCCACATTAGGGCAATTCACCCTGCATTTAATCATTTTGTTTATTTTTAACGAAATAAATGTGGTTTAATCCATCATGAAATTAATGTAGGCTATTTACTTAGTACATATCTGACATTAACGATTAACACACTGTTCATACTGCTCACAGGCTGATATCTAGTGTATTCATACCCCTCACTGTTTATTCATCATTCAATTCATTATATATTTTATTCTGTAGATTGTGAACATTACTTTCCACTTTACTGCTTGTTGCACCTGGTTAGAAGCTAAACTGCATTTCGTTGTCTCAGTAGGCCTACCTGTAATCTGTGCAATAACAATAAAGTTGAATCTAATCTTGAGCAGGAACTAATGTAGGCTATTTACTTAGTACATATCTGACATTAACGATTAAACACGTTTGTGCATTCTTTATGAATGCAAACCGAGTCATTTCGTTTATTTTTAACGAAATAAATGTGATTTAATCCACATAATTGACTGTGTTAATTGTTTACTGTACAGTAGTATTGTTTAACTTGAAGTTTCCTGATGTGAACATTTCCAGAATGTATTGTCTTCACTTTTTAAATACCTCTGTGATGTGCTGCAGACCATATACCGTTCACCAGCCCAACCCCCCATGTGTCCTATGTATGTTGGGGACCCTTTGTTTAAAACTAATTGGCCATCGGAATGTGTGTCACATTCCACAGCTCTCCCCCCCCCCCCCCTCCTGTGATCCCCCGCACACAGAGAGACACAGGGAGATCGCTCTTCTGAAGAGAGCAGAAATAATGATATTGCAAGTTAGAAACGTAAAATGCATTTTGACAGACACTTGGGGGAAATATGCTGCATTTTGAATGTCCGATAGTCCACCATTAACACCTTAGTCCGTCTCGTCTCATCAACGAAAACTAAATATACATGACATACTTTGTTTTAGTAGATTTCGCATGAGAGCAAAAGGAGAATATCCGTGTGTAAGAGTGAAAATGTATGTATGTAAAATGAGAATATATGTGTGTAAGAGTGAAAATATGCTGCATTTTGAATGTCCGATAGTCCACCATTTCCACCGGAAATATCAAACATTTAATAAAAGTGAAAAACAATGAACAAGATTTAACGTATTCATCATAATTAATTATATTTATTTCGTTTGGATGTAGGATTTTTGACTTTGTTTAGAGCAGTGATCTTCTACGATATGAACATTTTGGACCCAAAATCACAAAAAAACGTAAATGATTTTATTTTTCATAACACAAACATACACAACGAAACCATTTAAAAGCTGGAAATATATACATGGGATGTGACTATGATAATGTGAAAGTTTGATTGAGGTAGTATGGGATTTCATTCTGATAAGGCAAAAGTGTTATTATAAATATAATACAAATATATATATATATACACATTATGTACAACAATCTGTTTTATCTGTCTTTATCTATGCCACGCTTCAAAGCGGTTTCTGTCAACTACGACACAGAGGGCAACATCACAGATTCCTCCTCCTCCATGTCAAAAAACAAGCTTAAAGCTTGACTCACGTTCAGAGTTCTCTTCATCATAGTTGAGTCTTCAAAACTCTAAATCTATCTAACTATATCTAAATTCTCAATGTTTGTCTGTCACTTTACTTCAATCGCAGTCTCCCGCAGCCTCTCTTCGTCTCCCGCCGCCTGTCTTCGTATATCTTCGTCTCTCTCCATTTCCCGCCGTCTCTCTTCGGTTCCCGCCGTCCCTCTTCGTCTCTTTATATCATCGTATGTCCATGTTTATTGGGTATTTTTGCATGAAACAAAGACTGGCATATAGTTTCAAGCCAGTACTTTCGACAGAAATACACATATACATCCTGTTGAGCAGGATCTACAGTTTCCAGTATTTTCCATTTCGTAAAATGATCAAATACGGCGAAGATATTCAAATATGTGCTTCCATTATTCATACTTCTGAAATATATCTGTATTAACTTTATATCATCGTATGTCCGTGTTTATTGGGTATTTTTGCATGAAACAAAGACTGGCATATAGTTTCAAGCCAGTACTTTCGACAGACATACACATATACATCCTGTTGAGCAGGATCTACAGTTTCCAGTATTTTCCGTTTCGTAAAATGATAAAATACCGCGAAGATATTAAAATATGTGCTTCCATTATTCATACTTCTGAAATATATCTGTATTAACTTTATATCATCGTATGTCCATGTTTATTGGGTATTTTTGCATGAAACAAAGACTGGCATATAGTTTCAAGCCAGTACTTTCGACAGAAATACACATATACATCCTGTTGAGCAGGATCTACAGTTTCCAGTATTTTCCATTTCGTAAAATGATCAAATACGGCGAAGATATTCAAATATGTGCTTCCATTATTCATACTTCTGAAATATATCTGTATTAACTTTATATCATCGTATGTCCATGTTTATTGGGTATTTTTGCATGAAACAAAGACTGGCATATAGTTTCAAGCCAGTACTTTCGACAGAAATACACATATACATCCTGTTGAGCAGGATCTACAGTTTCCAGTATTTTCCGTTTCGTAAAATGATAAAATACGGCGAAGATATTAAAATATGTGCTTCCATTATTCATACTTCTGAAATATATCTGTGCTAACTTTATATCATCGTATCTACGTGTTTACTGGGTCTTTGGGCATGAAACAAAGACTGGGATATAGTTTCAAGCCAGTACTTTCGACAGAAACACACGGCAATGTTGTCCGGACTGTTGTTTTTATGCGGCACCGGCTTGAACAGGTCATGTGATCTGATCACGCCGGTGTGACGGTCGACTCCAAAGGGTTAATATTAAATACATATAAGTATTTTTACAACTTGTATTTAGAAATACTCTGTTGTAATTATTGATGCATAATTCATCCATTTAATGTGGCATCTGCTATAATGGGGTTAATGTATGATATTACTTAATAATACAATACATTATAATATATGATATGATAATTACATTTTAATTGTATTCATTTCTTATTTCATAGTTTCTCATTATTATTATTTTTATCGCTCATCTTATTTTTGATTTTATTAATCTGTGTGAATCTGTGCTGTCCTGTTTTTCACTCTCACCCTGTTGCTGTTTGAACTACTGAATTTCTCCACGGGATTAATAAAGGTCCATCTTATCTTATCTTAATGTATAAGTTGATTTACTTCAATCTACTGTACAATATTACAAGAAATATACTGCATAAAGAAAACTATATACTTTATTTGATCTAAAATATTGATGTTTCTACAACGCCCATTGTGTATTTTGTGAATGAAGCGCCATCTCATGGTTACATCCTGTAATTGAACAAATGGGGAAATTGGGCAACGCCCTCTAGCAATTTGGCAACACCCCCAGCCACTGGCATCCGCTGGGCTTTTGACTGGGACACACCCATTTGAGTCTGATCTGGAGTGCTACATCTGTATATACATATGAAATTAGTTGAATTGCACTCAACACTAGAAATAGGATTTATTGACCCAACATTTTTAGCACATTTTCTCCTCAAATACAGACTTCATGCAACAAACCTCACCTTCACCAGTGCTGACATCGCAGTGTATTGATGTCTTACGTTAAGCTACAGTGCGACGCTTCATCAACTAAAAGCTATGAAAATCCCCTGCCTTGAACAGAACAAGTGTAGCCTTTGTTAAATATGTATTCTTTCTTTTTCTACATATCTGGTGTTTTACAGACTATATAAGAATGCTTTAAATGTAAAAATGGCCAATTCAATCAATATTCACACATTTCAAAAGTGACCATAAAGAAACTCAGAAATGAACTAGAATGCACGAATGGAATTTATTTGAAGAAAACAAAAGACAGACACTTCACGGTTATTAACACAGTTACAGATGAGACATGGATTGATAGCTAATAGTTGTGCTGCCCCTTCAGTGACTGCTGTGTCACTGATCCAGTTACAGCATACAGTTGAGCGTCATTGTTCAGCTTCCTTTTCTGTCCCACAGTTTTTACAAACATGTGATAGGATTTGATTCAACTTCTTATTCAATGATTGACTGAAATGATTCACACCCTTGATTGTCCCATCTTGTTTTTATTCATGTAGCACCTTTAATTATCGAGTCCTACTAGACGTTTTAGTCTACTGAAAACGTCTTGAATAATCTTTGCAGCGAAGTCTGTTATCCTTTTTAATATGAAAGGGCTGTTCTCAGCTTCCTCTCTGGCTCTCTCTTCCTGCTCTTTTCTAATTATCCTACTTTCCTTATCAATTTCCCTTATGCAGATTGCATTTAAGTTGTTCACCGTCTCCCTGTCTGCCTCTGCTTCCATAATTTGTTGCTGATACTTTTCCGATATTCTCTTCACCATTTCCTCTTCCTCTTTGAGCATTTCCTCTTCTCTCTCTTCAATGATTCTCTGTTTTTCCTCTTCTATGGCCCACTCTGCCTCCTGGAACATTTCAGTGGTGTAATGGCTTCCTCCGTTCTTCTCTGCTATCTTTCTGATCTTGTTGAGCAGCTCTCTGACCTGAGAACGATCCTTCACCTCATTATTGAAGACGTGGTACTGCCCGTTACATCTGTTCACAAGTTCCTGCAGATCTTCACTTTCCTTCAATAGCTCTTCAATAGGTTCCCCTTTGAGTTGGTCACCGTGGGTAAAGAGAACCATGCTGTATCTGTCTGCTTGCTCTCCAAAGGTTTCCTGAATCTTCTGCACTGTCTGCTTTTCTTCCTTTGTGAATCTGCCCAGTCTGATGATGACCAGGAAGACGTGGGGTCCAGGAGCAGCAAAAGCAATGCTCTGCGCAAAGCTCTCTATGGTCTTCTCTTCTTCAATCTTGGTGTCAAACAGACCTGGAGTGTCAATAACCTTAACTCTTTGTCCATCAACTTCACCAATGGCATTAGAACAGTCTACAGTCAGAAATTTAAAAGAGAACTTTGATGGAAAGGACTCTTTTCCCAGAATGGTGTTTCCTGTGGCGCTCTTCCCAGCTCCGGTCTTCCCCACCATCACAATCCGGAGCTCAGCGTTATTGTATGTGTTCGATTCTGATCGGTGAAAGGCTGAAACAAATTAAGAAATATTTATCAATCTCTGTATTTATAAAATGGTTCAACTACCACATGAACAATGTTGACAGTGAGGGGGGTGGGCTCAAGATACTTTAATAATCTAGAACATGTCAAGATGTCATTCAATTGATGTTTTTCATGTATTCCTGTAGACGCTATTCTCACCATAGAAAGCGTTTATTAGGTGAATGGCAGGTTTGGAGATAAAGGTAGTTAGTCTGTAAATGTCAAGTGATGCACTTTGAAGGGACCTTGTTTTTTATTCACCGGAGCAAGAGAGAGGCACCATGATGAACACAAATACTGGAAATTAAAATCACACTAAATTGACCTCTTAATTGCCCGTCCTTTTATTTTAATAAGATTTTTTTTTTACAAATAGTCACTACAACATGTTTAGTTTCTATCTTTCATACTTCTACAAATTACCCCATTTTGGGCCTAAAACACTTTGAAGGGTATACGTTGCCTTAAGTTATAATCAGGAGCCCGAACAAACTTACCCCTAAATATTCTTATTGGTCTAAACCTGTTAAGCCCCAAGCCTGTTTTTCAGGTCTCAGGCTCGAAAATCACAGTCCCAGAACAAATGACCATATCTTCTAAAAGGGGTACATTAATAATCTTTTTTCTCAAAGTAATGATAAACCTGTGAGGTGGATATAGAAAATTCAGAATCAATATAGATGTTTTTTATTTGAAAGAAAATTCAGATTGAACATGGTAAAAAACTGAAAATTATAGTGTCCGTCCAAACATTCTTTTTCACTTAAAGTGAAAACTAACCTTGGATGATGGTAAGGTAGACTAAAAGCTTTAGGAATCCAAAGTACAACATATAATAAGTACCCTGTATCATGATTGATGCAAAACAAGTGACATTTGACTTGTATAGAGAGGTTTAGCAAAAAAAAAACTCCACCTCTGAGGTCATTTAGGTGGAAATGGGCGTTTTTGCCATTTCTCTGGAACCCATTGGTCGATTTTGATGATCAACATCTCTTTTGAACCGTTAGAGCCAATAGAATCGAAGGAGCATTTCCACATTCACATGTTACCATTTTGAAGTGGGGGCTATGCGCACGCAGTTTGCCCAAATCGAAACCTATCTCACGCTCTGAAATCTGAAAACTTAAAAGCAGGTTTATTGTTGATGGATTATCAGAAATCATTTCAAAGCGACACAGACACATTGGATTAACCTATGGATTAACCTTCAGCAGCGTTTTTATCGTTGTAATGCCATTGAAGACCACTTTTGACCAGACTACGACACAGGTAAGACATATTGCTGTGTTTGCTACCTAATGCCACGTGTTGTGGTGTCTGTTTTTGTTTATAATGTTGTGAGTTCTGATCATGAAGTGATGATATAGATACCTATCGATTCTCTGTATTCTCACGAAGCTAATCAATATGTTGGATGTGCAGTTACGAAAAGTAATAAGGATGTTATACCGTGTTTTCTGTGCAAACGGCGTTAGCATTTTTTCGCTCAGGGCTAATTCAGAGGCACAGAGTTAGCCTTGTGGTTTATTTTGAAAAGTCATCATTTAGCTGAGTTTATTCCCGTTACATATATAGACATTTTATTTATTGGGATGAACCCCTTGAGATGCATCTCGTTTTCAAGGGGGTCCCTCATACATATGAAACATGATGTATAGCTTCATATGTATGTTTACACATAGTTTATTAAATATTAAGAAGCCCTCAGACGCTGTTTCCTGCAGATGATGCGTGTTTCCGCCCGCCGGCGGGGGGGTGGGGCTTAACAGGTTAATACGTGTCATGTAGTCTTGTGAAGAATGTAATGCAAGCAAGTAAAAGCAGTGTCGCATTCGCAAAATCACCCAGGCTCTTAAAATGCTTTGAATTTAAGAAATATTAATTTTGTATGAACTGTTTTGATCTGTTCATTATTAGGGAATAGATGTGTGATCTTGGACGGTGCCTCATATTGAGGAGGGAGCCGCTGCGATACAGAGGGCCTCATCAGGTAACTTTGCGTGGGGCCACAAGTTGGCCAGAGATAGCGGCCCTGCACTATCATCTCTTGGAGGTGATCGATCTCCTCCTCTTGACTCTCAATCAACTCCTGAACAGTCATCTTTTCTTTTGCAGCTTTATTGCACTTGACTTTAAGCTCTTCCAGAGTCTGGCTCTCTTTGACTTGAGGAATTACAGAATTGATCCTCTTACCTTTACTTTTGAGGAATTCTGTGAGATGTGCAGGTGTTGTTGTGCGGACATTAACAGCGATGCTTTCTTTGCTTCTTCCAGCTGCACCACAATCACACCTGACCCTGACAGCGTATTCTGTCTCTGGCTGAAGTCCTGAAATGATCGCCTTCTCAGCTCCCGCCATCATTGGCTCCCAGTGGAGATCTTCCTCTTTCCCCTGTTGGTCTGGTTCGGCGTACTCCACGATGTAGCTCAAAACCTGGACATCTTGTCCGAGCTCAGCAGGTTTCTCCCAGCTGACTGATATCTCACCTGAAGTAGATTCAACGTGGAGTCTTCCAGGAGGGCTGCAGGGTAAGGTTTGAATGGATCCACTGACTTCATTGGCTGGCCCGGCACCTACCGGTGTCCCTGCCCTGCATCTGAACATGTACTCTGTGTTGGGACTCAGACCGCTCACTGTGACTTCTTCAGCTCTGGATGCTGTCTCTTGTTTCCAGCCGTCCTCTCCTCTGACACAGTACTCAACAGAGTAGGAGGTGATGTCCTCTGCTCCAAATCTGGGTGGAGAAATCTTCAGCGTCACACTGCTGTGATTTATATCACTTCCTGTTACTGCTGCAGGCTTTGAAGGCGGCTCAAAGTCCTCGTTGACAGAAAGGCCGTCTGTATAAAGGTAGATGCTGGCACCTTTCTGTGTCTCGTTTGTTAAACCCACCGTCAGAAATGTGATGTTCTTGTTCTCCTTGTTGGCCTCTGCAAAATCACTGAAGAGCTTTGCTTTGTGCCGCATTGCTTCCATCTCTCCTCTTGAGGTGTACCATTGATCTGGAGGGTGTGGATCTTGGGCATCGTCTGGTTTGGGTGTTTGTTGAAGGTAGTTTGATAAAGTTGAGAGGTACGGTTCATCTCTTCCCAGCGAGGTGAAGACAAAACACACAGCCTGCTCTGCTTTGAGAATGTCTTCATGAAGATCATTTTCGCGTGGAACGATCTTGGTGTTCTTCATCTTGTTGGTGTACGACTTTAAAATGGAGATTTCTCTCTCCTTACAGTCCATCCACTCGTTCAGGTCCTTGCTGTTGAAAGGAGAAGAACATGTCTTCCTCAATTCCTCTGCGAGCACAGCTTCTTCTTCTCCTCCTCCTCGGATTGATGGAAGTTTCTTTGCCAGGGTTCCTTGGAATTCCAGTTTGAACTGAGAGCACTTCTGTTTAAAGGTTTTGAGTTTATTTCCAATCTGTGGGAACTGCTGTGCAGTTTGGGTTCTCAGTGCATCATTGCACCTCATCTCCAGGTCACTGAGGTCCTCCAGGACACTCTGACATTCTTCAACTAATCCTATACTTATCTGACGGACAAGTTTAGCGGCAGTAGAATCTAAAGATGTCAGAGGCAACAGCCAGACCTTCACTGGTACTGCGTTTTCCCCGTTGGCTCCCAGCAGCTTTGGCAGACTTTGGTACACCGCTACTGCCTCCTGAAAGGATGTTGGAGGTTTCTGAATCAAAAAGTCTCCAAAGAATCTGCAGGACAGTTTCTCAACATTTGCTTTGTCCTTGTCTTCCATTTTCAGCGAGCCTTCGCCCTCTATTGACAGGTGGGGAATGTTCTTGATCATCACCTTCAAGTTGCCCTGAATGTCTTGATGGTTCTCGTTGACAGACACCTCACGGTCAAAGACAAAGAAGGCTTGAGCCCCATAAAGGATACCCGTGACTACATGTGTTGCTATTCCTTTCTCAAACACAAACTGATGTTTCTTAACATCCCCAAGATGATTCATGGACAGTTCGTGGAACTTTGTGGTAGCTTGGTAATTCAGAGTTACTCTGGCATGATTTTTGGAAGTCTTGCTCTCGTTCAGGTATTTGGCTGATCCTCCAACCTGTACCAGTCCACCCAAGAAACTTGCCTTCAGAGATGCTTCAACATTTAGTGCTTTAGATTTGTCCTCAATTGATTCAGATGCAACTATATTACAATCATTATAGCTCTGTGGTCTTTCTCCAATATGATCTTTAAGGTCCTCACGGTCCCACAAAGTCATTCCTGAAAAAGAAGAAGCAAAAATCAAGCTCCCACAACCAGAAACTACAAACTGACCTTACAGTCTAGTTGACTGCAGTTGTATGATAGAAATGTAGAGTAGGGTCTCCAGCATATAGAAACGTCCGCTAATTTTCATATATTGGGATATTTGTAAAATTAGCATAAATGGTGTCCTTTGAAATGAATGGGATTATAGCTTTGACAATTGTAAAAGAAAATGACTTGGCCGATTAGAACAATTTGGGCTTTGGGGGGTTATTAAAGGTGGGGTAGTTAATTTTGGAGAAACCAGCTCGAGTGCGCTAGAATTTGAAAGTACGCAGCTGAAAAAAATCTGCCTCTTCCTTACAGAGCCCCTCCTCCAACACACACGAACGCGCACATGACCAATGAGGGCACGAAATAAGTTTGTGCACAAACTTATCTCGTGCACAGATGGAAGGCTGGTTTATGAATTTTTTGTCAAAGCACTTCAGATATTCATTGCTATCGGGATGTTAAGAGCATTCCATGGAATATAACAAAAAGTGTATCTCAAGCCGGTTTCTCAAATTTACCTACCCCACCGTTAAGGATGAGTCAATTTCTTACATTTTCAGGTAAAAAAACGACCACTATGGCAACTGGCCACGCCCATTTGGAGCTTATACTGGCCACGCCCCTTTGGAGCTGCTACTGGCCACGCCCCTTTGGAGCTGCTACTGGCCACGCCCCTTTGGAGCACCCGCATGCAAGCAGTGAGCTCTGTGAAGAGAAGGCTGTCTCCCAGCAGAAACTCAGCTAAATGCTGTAACTAAACTCCATATCATGTTCCAAACCACATCAAGGATTATTTCTGAAACAGTATGGAGCTCAAACTCTTTCTCTCTCTCAGGTTTACCACAAGGTGACTTCCTTTTTATTTCCTGCTTCTTTACACATACTCTCTCCAGCACAGGTTAGCTCTGAGTGTAAACACAGACTATAATACTTCCAGAACATGTCTCATTGTTTCTGACAGCAACGTTTCTGATTGGCCCGTGGGTGTAAAGCCCGCCCACATTTTAGTAATGTCGTCATGATGCAGCAAATCTGGATCAGCTCCGTTGTTCCCCCGTTTTTTTAACTTTTATTTGAATACAGAGGAAAATAGAGGGGGTCTTATTTCCTGATGCTTTGTGAGTCTCCTGACACACCGGGGACACACAGTTATGTATCAAAGACATCAATAAGTGCATTTTGCATAATAGGTTAACTTTAACTTTAACTTTAGCCTGTGATTGTCCCTCACATACGTTAGCTAATGTTAGCTTAGGTACATCAAGTCACTAGCTAACGTTAGCTTTATCACATGTTGTTATGTTCTCTCCACTATGACAGAGCCCAGCCCTTTTCATTCTGTCACACTTTTCTTTGTGTTAATTTTTCAGGTTTTGGCGGCGTATGGGCGGCTTTGTGAGGGAGACATTATCTGGATGGTACCTCCAGACACGTTCTACCATAAGTTAGAAAGCCTAATAGTGTGGGGTTATGGCCTATTAGCACAGACTGAGAGTGATGGTGACCTGTCTCACGGGGGATATTTGAGAGTCAGGGCCTGATCTAAGCACATAATGCGGGCTGTGGCAGTGAACCGTCCCTGAGGAGAAACATGAGAGACTGGATGATGGTAGTAGAGGTATGTGAGTTCTCACCAGGGACGAGAGAGTCTTTGCGGCAGTCGTACAACATCCCGAGGCTGAAAGGCCGTCCGAGAGCTGCCACCTCCATCGTCCCGCTGACTTCAGAGTCCATCGCTTAGAACGAACTGAAATGGATCGACAACAGCTCGTTAGTTAACTTCAATCATTTGGTAATATCATGTCCAACCACCAGAGCCGGCCCGACCCATTAAGCGACATAAGCGGCCGCTTAGGGGCCCCCTAGCAACAACAACAAAATGAAAATATGAAAAACATAAAAGAATCTCAGTACACTGTCGACGTGATAAGTATGTTTAATTAATTGTGTTAATATGCCTAGATTGCCTACTCTCAAAAACATGTATTATATTATTGAGTCAATAATATAATACATTAACCGTGCTTTACCTGAACCTCATCATGACACTAGAGAGGACGGCAGGATTGTAATTTCCCGTGTTCAGTGAATGCAACAGAGGCAAAACACCAGACCAATCAGAGAGTTGAATGGAAATAAACATCCGTCTCATTGGCTCACAGGTACTTATCCTGTGAGCTGTGACAATGTTTAGAATAAACTCTCAGTCGGACTCAGAGTTTTTGAAGATGGACATAAGAACATTTTTTCTTACCACAATTCTCAAGTGGTGGCTCACACAACAACCCCAGAGCCACCACTTGAGCCAGGTGAACAAGGTATGTAAATGTCAGTAAACTTCCAAGTTATGCGAACATGTAAGCAAAGTATAAATTACAGCTACGTTGACGTTACTTTGGGGGTAAGCTAAACCGTTAGCAAGTAGCTATAGCTGGCCAGAGATATTAAATAAACACTTTGTCATACAATCTAAATGTTATGTTTTTTTAGCGTTACCTGGTGATTTCAATTTCAGTTAAAGTGTTTCATAGTTAGCTTAGCTAAGCATCAACCTAGCACTGAAATATATGGATGCTATGTGACAGTATTTCTGAGAAAAAGTCAGCTGAAATGGTGGCATAGTTGCCCCTGCTTTACGTGTCGACAGCATGTTTGAACGTATTTGCAGCAGTAAATGTGGCTGTTTGGCCACTGACGTTTCCATAACAACACCTGAATTTAAATGTGCAACCTCTTTTTGTGACAGATTTTTGCAAGAAATTATAATTCTTCTGAATGATATTCCTATTGACAGCTAGTTTCTATGTGAACATTATGAGATGGACAGCCAGAGAGAATAAATGAAAAACAATTATGAAATACTATATGACAAAACAAGAATACAGTTTAAGTGATTTGTAAAATATCCATAAAGAAAAATCTGCTTACAGTTCTGTTTCATATGGGTGTTGAGATATGTATCCATAGATCTCTTAATGTTGCTTTCAAAGTGCAGCAGATTGAAGCTTTTAACTTCAATATTTAAAAAAAAAAAAAGATCTTCCCGGGGGAACATGCCCCCGGACCCCCCTAGAGGAGGTTAGGTCCACTGTGTTTACATGGTTATTTATACAATATGTGTGCTTATGCTAACATCATAAGAAAAAAGTTGGTTCCGTGTTGTGTGAAGTGAGAACGCGTGAGGGGGGCCCCCAAGCCAAAGCTCGCTTAGGGCCCCCAAAAGTCTAGAGCCGGCCCTGCCAACCACCCTAATATTTAAAATTTCAATCAGACCTTTCCTCTCAACGAAGAGACGCACAAAAGTGACACAAACACACTCGAAGGTAAAAAGGACTACAAAGCAACATTTACACTGCAGTGTGTTAGTTAATAAATGTCTCTATTTATTCCACACGCTCCTGCATTACTTCACACTACAAACCAGACTACACGTAATCAACATGTTGTCGAGTGCAGAGGTTGTTTCCTGACCTGCAGATCTGTGAAGGAAACAACCAAATACACTGAACAACTGAATCTTTGTGTCATCCCCTTATCCCCTGCAGATGTTTTTAGACCCCCTCTCTGCGGTGATGGTAAACCAGAAGTTACACCCTATTTTAAACGTTTTTTTAACTAGTGTAGCTTTTTCAATTAGCTATTTATATTGTAGTATTTATCTGTGTATTATTTATTATTTATACATATTTCCTATCTATTATTTTACAAATCCTCCTCATCTGGACTCTTTTATGAATTTTAAATGCATGGGTTTCTTTGTTTATTATTATTATTACCATTTTATATATTTTTCTTATATTTTATCTAATATTATTTATATTTTACATGTCACAGTGTATTCTATGTTTGCATGGTGTATTGCATGTTTTCTTATTTAATTAGGTTCCAAATGAGGTTATATCTTTTATTATGTTTTATATATTATTAATCCCCCGTTTCCTATTAAAACATTTATATTATTTTATTTATATTCTAGTTATTACTTTACATTTTATTTTAAATGGACGTTGGCGCCCCCCGCAGGGGAACACCCTGAAATAACCCTTTAATAAAGTATTTTTAAACATCATCCGAGGCGTGTCCCGTGTCTCCCCTGCACCCCCCCTCTTGACCTCGGCCTGGGTTTTAAACACTTTTAGGGACACTTGGTTGACTTTACTTTAACATATTTTCCCTCCCTACTAACCCGTGTGTATTTTATATATTACCTTTTTTGTACCTTATATACTATATTTCATAGTTCTATATATTATGTTTTATATACTTTATGCTATCTTTGAACATTTTGGTTGATGGGATTTTTCACGAAAGATTTGTACATGTATGTGTACAAATATGTGTATGTGTTTGTATGTGTACTCCTGCCCCCCCGGGGCAGGAGTACACATACACATACACATTTTTTAAATTTTTAAATTTTTAAATTTTAAATACAAACACATTTTTAAATTGGTTTTTAAACTAAAATATTTACCCGAGAGCCCGTGCACCAGGATGCGCTCCTACGTGCGTTCCCCAAAACCCTAATGGAGGAAAAGAGAGAGGGTTTTATTTTCTGACACTTTGTGAGTCTCCTGCATGGATGTATAATACGAACTGGATACAGCGTGGGAGGCGGGGCCTCATTCATTCCTATGAGAGTTGCTCAATGGGCATGATGACAAAATGGGCCAACTTTTGAGAGAGCGAAACGTCACAGATTACCCGGCATGCCTGAGAAGTACCGGCTAGCTAGTAAATTATGCTAAGTTACACATCAATTGTTATGTACTTTTATATTAGGCTGACATCAGGATCTAGTGATATCCAAGCAACAGAGCTTCATTTAGCGTGATACTTGTGTGGGTTGTACATGAAACCACTTGGTAATATATACAAATGTATATGTTGAAGCCTGTTAGGATCAATTGTGAGTTAAAACGTTATCTAAAAAGTAAAGCTGATGATGGATTACTGTGGTGGAGTTAAAATAACAATAGCCTATTTCTTTTTTAAATGTGATGGAGTAGAAGGATAGTAACTGTGAGTATTCATGTTAAGTAGACTACAACTACAAATGCTGTGTAAAACATTTGTTCATTACATTACATTGCATTTAGCTGACGCTTTTATCCAAAGCAACTTACAATAAGTAATACGCAGTGAATGTTGTTTGTTCCTACCTGCATGACTAAAGGGAACAGGTGTAACTGCATTCCAGTAAGAGTAGCTTTGTGTGAGCGGCAGGGTGTGTTATCCATCATTTAGAGGTGCAGTGAGAATAGTTATTCACAAAGCTATAAACATACCTGCAAACTCACATGATGGGAAAAAAGTGGCATGTTTGTAAATCCACCCCAAGAAGATTTATTTAATTTTAACATTTCAACTTTATGTAGAAAATAGAAAAGCATCACCAAAGATGTTTTCTATAATAATTTGTATTGAATTTTGTTTTTCTTTATTTTGCACATTTAATCTTAAAGTTCTTATATACATTTGTTTTCTTTTTATTTATAAAAAAAAATGTATCGTACATTTTATTTTAAATTCTTATTTAAAAATACAAATATTTTAATCTATTTTATTTTATTTTTCATTTTCTTATACTTATGTTTTAAGAAATAAAACCCAAATAAATAAAGTACTCTGATTTGTTAATGCCTACAAATGCTGTGTAAAACATTTGTTCATTGCATTTAGCTGATGCTTTTATCCAAAGCGATTTACAATAAGTACGTTCGACCAGGAAGACACAACCTCGAAGAAAACAGAATCATATAAGAACATCAGGTTTCATAGAGCCAAGCATTTCAAGTGCTACTCAACTGGCTATAGATAAGCCAGTCCTTTATTAGTATATAAGTGCTTTGTTAATAGTTCTATCTCTCGAAGTGGAGTCGAAAGAGATGAGTTTTCAGTCTGGAAGGTGTGTAAGCTTTCTTTTTTAAATGTGATGGAGTAGAAGGATAGTAACTGTGATTATTCATGTTAAGTAGCCCACAAGTAACTAAAACAATTGCAAGTGTAATAAGAAGCTACAGGAACGTTAATCTACGTCAGTAATATTAACTTTATTTAATACAACATTTACGGTACAAGATTTACATCATACAGCCCATGGAGTATAATATTTTACAAATGATGAATTACAGCAAACATGTGCAATATATCCATTATTACAGCTCCGTGGGCTGGCAGTAAGGCGATATGGTCCGTTGTTATTGTGCATCCATGGGTAAAGATAAACTCATGTAGTGCTGAACACGTAACATGAACGTGCCGGGCGGCGCGGTCCCGTGGGTTAGATGCGCGTTCATAATGCAGAGGGAAATAACTCTCAGAATAACGTTATTAGCACATTTTTACAACTTGAGGAACGAATGTTTTTAATAAGGGCTATACAAGTGTTCATACTGGGTAGATTATTTAGTTTAAAAGAAATTATCCAACGAGTTACAGACCACTCTTTCCCCATGTGAGTCAATGGGAAAAAGTGTTTCCGGGCCCAGCAACCTAAAGGAAGTGTAGTACCGCCGTTTGACCCGCACGAATATTCTCATCAGACTCCGGCGCACTTCCTGGGGGCTTGGTCTCCTGACACACCAGGGACGCAAGGAGAATACTTACTTCCGGGTGTAAAATTATCCGTTATCCAATGGGAATGGACGCTCACATTGCCTTTATGCCTTTACATGCCTAATGACCCTTTGTTCTAACAGAAGTATTCAGTCTGTTTGAGATTTGTGTGTGTGTGTGTGTGTGTGTGTGTGTGTGTGTGTGTGTGTGTGTGTGTGTGTGTGTGTGTGTGTGTGTGTGTGTGTGTGTGTGTGTGTGTGGCGGAGTTAACCCTCCCGCTGCCTCCTGGCGCTGCAGAGATTTCATGAAGTGAAGGAGGTGTTCCTTCTATAAAACAGCTGCGGGCAGCAGATACTGTGAGAGTCACGGACCTGAATTCATAGATCAAGGCAGACTGGTGCACACACTCTCCTGTTTTGCCAATCCGGTGCTAAAACAAATATAGCTCTACACCCCTGGCCGAAATGTCCTTAAAATGAAGTCCGAGTTCGACATTTAAATTCATGTCCTGCCAACACTGGCAGGACAGAAGGTTAAAAACACAAAAGCATTGTACACAATTCAAACCAATAAATATTGTGTGATTAACCAGGATAAACTGATGTTTTTTAGTGGATGAGTAATGCAGATATCACTGTGTAATCATTTGACAGTGTGGGGAATACTTCCGGTTTTATTATGAAAACTTCGAGACCGGACAAACTGTTTTCACCCACGCTAACTTTACATGGAAGCTGCATCACGTTATCCTGAAGAGACCTCAGATCATCTTCGTAAATATCTATCAAACTATAGATCCTACATATCGACTGGACGTGGATTCTAAAAGTGCAATATACACTTCTCGCTAGAAATCGAATCAAAAAGCATTTTAATGCCAAACTATTCCACAATTTAGGATTTTCCAGAGAGGGTTATTTGTGAATAAACGGGAGCATGTTGTTTCTTACACGACCACTAGAGGGGCTACACTTTAAAACGTGGCTATGGGTCGTAATCTAAGCTGCTTAAACAATCGACCTATTTGGTCGTTTTTTGTAGGAGGACAGGCTGTTCACTTAATGCACTGAAGGAGGAAGCAGCCTCTGCAGTCACCAGCATGTTGTTGTTCATACCTGAAGATATAGAAGGGAGGGAACCATCACCTACCTGGAGAGAGAGCAGCTGGCTGCGTTTGAGAGCAGGAAGGAAGGGAACAGGCTTTACTCCACGAAGAGGAGCAGTGTGTGTCACCTGTCGATTACAACAAGAAATAAGTAACTGACGTAAAATGCTAATTGTTACAACAATATTAACAATCAATAATGTCATATATTATAATAGAGCACATATGAAATCCATTTTCCTGCTAAATTAGTCCCCTTACTTTTGATACTTTAAAAGTGAGATCAAGTGTGGTTTTAACTGCATTTACTTGTAAAGGAGTCTTTGACATTAATTGGTACGTTTAATGAAGTAAAGACTCTGAATACTTTTTCCACCAAAGTAAAGTACAAGTTGTCTGATCCTCCTCACAGTCTAAGTGTCTGTTATATAAGAACAAGGTCAACGTCTTCTTGAATATCAAATATGCCAAAAGGCGCAGGAATGAGTTCTAAACCCAGCAAAGGATTCAGCGTGTTGGCTCTTCCTGTGTCCTTGATGTCTTCACATTGTGTTCTACGACATTGATCAGAAACCCTGCACCACTGTAACTAGGGAGAGTTATCAAAAGCATTGTTGACATCATATCAAAGTAATATCACCAAAGCTAAATGTTAAGGGCCAACAAAAAAGAAGCAACTGTAACTTTTATCCATGTATTTTTTCTTTTTATGTTTATTTTATTAGCTTTTATTTTTAATGACTGATTTTAAATGCCTTTTCTTAATGTCTTTCGTTTTTTGTAAAGCACTTTGAATTGCCTTGTGTTGAAAAGTGCTATATAAATAAACTTGCCTTGCCTTGCCTTGCCTTGCAACTGGGAGATTTCAGAAAGAAGTATGATATCTGTATACCAACGTATGTAGAATACAGAAAATGTACCAGTACCAATATCCAATCAAAAACATACAATACACAAGCACAAAGACAAATGAAGTGCACTCCATGACGTTAGACGAGATCCCAGTTCTGGTTTTCCTTAAAGAGTAGTGCTACCTTGAGATCTCTTTAGATCAGATGGTGGTTCTCACAGAAGTATTCAGTCTGTTTGAGGTTTGTAGGAAACTCACCAGAGATGCTGCTGTTTGCTGAGAAAAGCCTGAGATCGTTGATTCTCCTTCAGAGAGACACGGAGAGACACGGAGAGACACGGAGAGACACGGAGAGACACGGAGCAGGAGACTCAGTTGCACAAATGCTGTCTCTGATAAACTGTTCACCTTTATCTGAAGGCGTGGCGTCAAAGCTCTGAACACAACAAGAAGACGGACCGGATCACACCTGTGACGTGCATGGGTGTGACTCAATATGAAGAATATGAAACCACTGTCAATACAATCTACAACCAAAGTCAGCCACTCAGGAAAGTCAGTAAACAAGTCTGAACTGATTTTTTTTGAGAGAGAGAGAGAAAAAAATCTAATTGGCTTCCTTCCAAAACACTGCACCACCTACCATGTATATGCCTTTCACACTTTAATTAACAAACATGTACACCAAAAAAAAAATGTGGTGTACATGTGGGGGGCTCTTGGGAAGATATTCACTTGTTTCATTGATTTCAAGAAAGCTTTGGTCTCTATTTGGCATGAAGGGCTCTGTAATGGACTCCGACATTGTGGTATAGGGGGCAACATGTATGATCTGGTTAAATCAATGTATTTAGAAAATAATTGTGCTGTTTAAATTGGAGACAAACCAACTGAATTCTTCAATTCTTAAGTGGGTATGACACATTCATAGTTTGTTGTTTTGCTCCTGGTACTGGCCAAAACAGCACTTACTGTAGTAACAATAGGCGCTTTCACACCAAGTACTTTTCCCAGGAATAGTTCCCAGAACTTATTCCCCGGATATCTTTAGTTCCTGGAACTATCTAGTAGATCGCGTTCACACCGGAATAAGTCCCTGAGGGAGGATGAATGACGTCACTTCTTCTTCTGCTTTGGGTTTACTGGCAGACCGCAAACCACTTCACGGCGTATACTGCCGCCCAAAGTCCCCGGCCGGAAGTCCCCGGAGTTGGGGAAGGCTTCAGTAGAAGCTGCTGGGACTCCCAGCAGCTTCTACTGAAGCCTTCCGAGTAAATCGCCAGAACGCCGACACCTCCTCATCTCCCATGTTTTTTTTTGTGTTGCCATTAGTTAGTCTCTCTGCATTTCTGCGCTGGCTAATGCTAATGCTAATAATGCTAATGTGAGCAAATGAAATGGCGGCTTCACAAAACTTTTTGGGAATTTTATGGGGCGTGGTTAGCGAATTGCCCAGCCATTCAGAAATAGGAACCTTTTTCTCTCCAGGAAAGTACCATCTCTCTAGCAGGGACTGAAAAGGGGTGAAAAGGTTCCAGAAAAATAACATTCTAGTTCCAGATCTTTTTGGTGTGAACGCAAAATCCCAGGAACTATCGGAACTATTCCTGGGAAAAGTACTCCGGTGTGAAAGCGCCAATTAGCATAAAGCTCTCGGAGCAGGGTCGGTCAAAGTAAAAGTGTTGGCCCA
Organism: Pseudochaenichthys georgianus; assembly: GCF_902827115.2. NCBI lineage: Eukaryota > Metazoa > Chordata > Actinopteri > Perciformes > Channichthyidae > Pseudochaenichthys > Pseudochaenichthys georgianus. Next base: position 40,690 of record NW_027263254.1, read on the forward strand.
GTCTAATGACAAACAAATTTGACTACACACAATGACCAGGTTAACATGCGTGGCGTCTGACATCGATTCAGCGCCCTGACTGCCGGCTGTCCACAGCTTATATGGGCAACAACAGCAAGTCGCAGTGTTAATTTTGGCAGGTGTTTTTGATTTAGTCTTAGTCTTTAGACGAAAATGGTTATTAGTTTTAGTCACATTTTAGTCATTTCTATCATAGTTTTAGTCTAGTTTTAGTCGACGAAAACTCAAAACGTTTTAGTCAACTTTTAGTCGATGAAAAATTACATTTTAGTCAACTTTTAGTCAAAAGGTTTTCTCTCTTTAAACTAATTCAGTTAGGCAAATACAAGAATCTGAAATCTGAATCAATGTGACAGCATCAAGTGTTGAAATTCGTAAAGCAACATTTCACTCTCTTAATACTTTACTTGTGTAATATCTAGGGATGGGTATCGTTAAGGTTTTCTACGGTACCACTAGTCTTATCGATACTGCATTACATTACATTACATTACATTGCATTTAGCTGACGCTTTTATCCAAAGCAACTTACAATAAGTAATACGCAGTGAATGTTGTTTGTTCCTACCTGCATGACTAAAGGGAACAGGTGTAACTGCATTCCAGTAAGAGTAGCTTTGTGTGAGCGGCAGGGTGTGTTATCCATCATTTAGAGGTGCAGTGAGAATAGTTATTCACAAAGCTATAAACATACCTGCAAACTCACACGATGGGAAAAAAGTGGCATGTCTGTAAATCCACCCCAAGAAGATTTATTAATTTTAACATTTCAACTTTATGTAGAAAATAGAAAAGCATCACCAAAGATGTTTTCTATAATAATTTGTATTGAATTTTGTTTTTCTTTATTTTTCACATTTAATCTTAAAGTTCTTATATACATTTGTTTTCTTCTTATTATATTATATATATATTATATATTTAAAATACAAATATTTTAATTTATTTTATTTTATTTTTCATTTTCTTATACTTATGTTTTAAGAAATAAAACCCAAATAAATAAAGTACTCTGATTTGTTAATGCCTACAAATGCTGTGTAAAACATTTGTTCATTACATTACATTGCATTTAGCTGACGCTTTTATCCAAAGCGATTTACAATAAGTGCGTTCGACCAGGAAGACACAACCTTGAAGAAAACAGAATCATATAAGTACATCAGGTTTCATAGAGCCAAGCATTTCAAGTGCTACTCAACTGGCTATAGATAAGCCAGTCTTTTATTAGTATATAAGTTCTTTGTTAATAGTTCTATCTCTCGAAGTGGAGTCGAAAGAGATGAGTTTTCAGTCTGGAAGGTGTGTAAGCTTTCTGCTGTCCTGATGTCAATGGGAGCTCATTCCACCATCTTGGAGCCAGGATAGCAAACCCACGTGTTTCTGTTGATGGGAACTTGGGTCCCCCTCGCAGCGAGGGTGCAGCGAGGGTGCAGCGAGGGTGCAGCGAGCTGTTTGGCTGATGCAGAGCGGAGTGCACGTGCTGGGGTGTACGGTTTAACCATGTCCTGGATGTAGGAAGGGCCAGATCCATTCGCAGCATGGTACGCAAGTACCAGTGTCTTGAAGTGGATTCTAGCAGTTACCGGAAGCCAGTGGAGGGAGCGGAGGAGCGGCGTGGTGTGGGAACATTTAGGAAGGTTGAAGACCAGACGAGCCGCTGCATTCTGGATGAGCTGCAGAGGTCGGATGGCACATGCAGGTAGACCAGCAGTAGTCTAGGCGTGAGGTGACGAGAGCCTGGACCAGAACCTGCGTTGCTTTCTGGGTCAGCTGGGGACGCATCCTCCTGATGTTGTAAAGCGTGTATCTGCAGCAGCGGGTTGTAGCAGCGATGTTTGCAGTGAAGGACAGGTTGTTATCTAGGGTCACACCCAGATTCCTTGCAGTCAAACAACAGAGGTGCCGATGTTGATAGTCAGGTCAAGAGTGGGACAATCTTTTCCCGGAAGGAAAAGCAGTTCAGTCTTGTCAAGGTTGAGCTTGAGGTGATGAGCGGACATCCACTGAGAGATGTCAGCTAGACAAAGCAGAGATGCGAGCGACAACCTGGGTCTCTGAGCGGGGAAAGGACAGAATTAATTGGGTGTCGTCAGCGTAGCAGTGGTATGAAAAACCATGCGGGCTAATGACTGATCCGAGCGAGTTTGTGTACAGGGAGAAGAGGAGGGGACCAAGAACAGAGCCCTGAGGGACCCCTGTAGTTAATTGACAAGGGTCGGACTCGGACCCTCTCCAAGTTACCCTGTAGGTGCGGTCTTTGAGGTATGAGGTGAGGAGGGAAAGTGCAGAGCCTGACACTCCAAGTTCTTGGAGAGTGAAGGAGGATCTGATGGTTCACCGTGTCGAATGCAGCAGACAGGTCCAACAGGATGAGGACAGAGGAGAGGGAGGCTGCTTTAGCCGTGTGCAGTTCCTCAGTGACAGCAAGGAGGGCAGTTTCTGTGGAGTGACCTGCCTTGAAACCAGACTGGTGCGGATCCAGAAGGTTGTTCTGATGGAGATAGCAGGAGAGTTGTTTAAAGACAGCGCGTTCAAGTGTTTTAGACGGGAACGGGAGGAGAGAGACAGGCCTGTAGTTTATAACCTCAGACGGGTTGAGAGTGGGTTTCTTCAGGAGAGGGTTTACTCTCGCCTCCTTGAGACTGTTTGGAAAGTGACCAGAAGTTAGATTAGTGTTGATGAAATGGGAGAGAAATGGTAGAATATCTGGAGCGATAGTCTGAAGGAGGTTTGAAGGGATAGGGTCCAGAGGACAGGTGGTAGGGCGGGCAGAGGTAATGAGGGTAAGAACCTCACTTGGCGAGAGAGGGGAAAAGGAGGTTAGTGTGCGGGTGAAAGGAGGGTCTGGTGACCCAGCGGTGAGTAGAGGTGAGTCAGAAAAAGAAGAGCGAATATCATCAACCTTTTTTTCAAAGTGGTTAACAAAGTCGCTTGACAGAAGTGAGGAGGGGGAGGGGCTCTGGGGGGTCCAAGAGGGTGGAGAAGATGGAAAATAGTTGTTTAGGATTGGAATAGGAAGATTGGATCTTATCTTGAAAGAAAGTGCTTTTTGCCTGCACTGTAAAAATATCCACCGTGAATTCACAATAATTACCTGGCAACTTGTTGCATGACTTTCACAGTAAGGTTCACAGCAATTTACTGTGAATGTCTTCACAGCAATGTATTGTAATTTCACATCCATGATATTACAATGCATTGTTGTAAAGGTACAACTGTATACTGTAACTTCACAGCTTCAATTACTGTGATATTACAGTATGTTACTGGGGAATTACATCATTTTGTTGTACATTAATTACAACAAGGGCCTGTACTTTTACATTTCTATTGTGAAAGTACTGCAGGAGTAGCCAGTCATTTACTGTGAATTTACAATGTGTACTGTGAAAGTACTGCAGGAGTAGCCAGTAATTTACTGTAAATATACAAATCTAAATAATACAATAATATATTGTAAATTTGACTGGGATTGTACCATAATTCAATCAGCTCAATCAACAAAGAAAATGCCCATTTTAACTTTGTATTACTCCATTGAAGTGCAAAGTACATTTTAGAGTGTTTTGGAAATGTTGTTACATCCCCAACCTCTAATCCGCGGTAGTGGCTTGTGCTGAGACCCGCAACATGAAAGAATACACACAATAACCGGTACTTGGTAACGAGCATTTATTGATAATCAGCCGTTTGCTCACACAAGCGAAATGGGAAACAAAAAGAGGTCTGGAGGACTGGCCAAAAGGAACAAACAGAAGGAGGGAACCCGAGCCAGCCACACCATGGGCCCTAGGACCCAGAACTCCCCCGCCTAACCAAAAATCAAAGATAAACCCTATGGGAAACAAAATAAAGCCGCAAAAACTGGACTACCAGGTCCTCCAGGCTAAACATAAACACATCTGCAAAAATATGGCAAAGAGGTATTCTAAGGACAGTGTCTTCGGCATTAGGATAGGTGAGACATCCTTCTCCTCCAGCTTCTCTTTATATATACACACGGCTGAGTGGAATTTGGAACACCTGGGCAGAGGCGGAGCCAGGGGCAGACCAGGTGCACCTGGGCAGAGGCGGAGCCAGGGGCAGACCAGGTGCACCTGGGCAGAGGCGGAGCCAGGAGCAGACCAGGTGCACCTGGGCAGAGGTAGAGCCAGGGAGACAGAAAACAAGGAGGGGAGCACTTAACACATGTCTCCACAGACATCCACTCAAAGTCAACAATTTTTCTGAAGAATGTGCTGACATGGGGGTTTAAATTGCCATGCCTCTTTTTGGCTTTCTAGCCCGTCTCAGGATTAATGCCCAGGATGCATCTGAAAACAATAAGCCAAGACAACAATTTCAATTTTACATAGATGTATATGTTGCCTCATTTATTTTTAAGGCACATGCAGCGGTGCCCCTTCCAATTTAAGTAAAACTTGCACCAAAGAAAGACATTTGTATTTAAAGCCAAGCAAGAGCGATAAAAGCAAGAAAATCACTTAATTTGTTGTGTTATCACAGAGGATGGTCTGAATACAGTATTTTACGATGAAATAATACAGTAACATGTTGTGAAATCCTGGTAATCATTGATCCTGTACATTCACAGTAATGAACTGTGCCTGTATTGATTTCACTGTGAAATTCTAAATTACAGTGTTATATTGTGAACATTACAGGTAAAGACTGTAAAGTGGTAAAGCAGTAATTTATTGTAAAATATTACAGCTAAATATTGTGAAATCATGGTAATATTTTACAGTGTGAGAGATCGAAGCAGAGAAAGAGGAGAGGAGAGCCTGATAGGTTAGGAGGTCGTCATGGTGTTTGGATTTCCACCGTTTCCGCTCTGCTGCCCGAAGGACGGTTCTATTAGCATGCAGTGCGTCATTTAGCCAGGGAGCAGGAGGGGACTGACGAGCCTGCCGAGATGTGAGAGGACAGAGAGAGTCCAGAGAGGATGAGAGAGGACAGAGAGAGTCCAGAGAGGATGTGAGAGGACAGAGAGAGTCCAGAGAGGATGAGAGAGGACAGAGAGAGTCCAGAGAGGATGAGAGAGGACAGAGAGAGTCCAGAGAGGATGTGAGAGGACAGAGAGAGTCCAGAGAGGATGAGAGAGGACAGAGAGAGTCCAGAGAGGATGAGAGAGGACAGAGAGAGTCCAGAGAGGATGAGAGAGGACAGAGAGAGTCCAGAGAGGATGAGAGAGGACAGAGAGAGTCCAGAGAGGATGTGAGAGGACAGAGAGAGTCCAGAGAGGATGAGAGAGGACAGAGAGAGTCCAGAGAGGATGTGAGAGGACAGAGAGAGTCCAGAGAGGATGAGAGAGTAGAGAGGAGAGTTTCTGCAGCAGAGTTTGGAGGCAGGAGTTGGAACGAGTCAGAGGAAGGGAGGGCTGAGAGCACCGATGAGGCAAAGGTAGAGGGGGAGAGGGAACGAAGGTTACGGCGGACAGGTGCAGGATGAGAAGAGATTAGTTCGTTATGTTTGGAAAGGGGTAAAGAGAATGAGATGAAGAAGTGATCGGAGGTGTGGAGCGGGTTTACAGAGAGGTTAGAAGTAGTGCAGTGCCTTGAGAATATGAGATCAAGGACATTGCCAGCTTTATGAGTCGGTGGGGACGGAGACAGTGAGAAAGCAAAGGTGGTTAACAGAGATGTTAGTTCGTCTATCTTCCCCGTCTGGAGGTTGAAGTCTCCGAGAAGTACAGCGGGAGGGCCAGTTTCAGGGATGTGTGAGAGGAGATGATCTAAGTCCTCCAAGAAGTCCCCCAAGGCGCCTGGTGGACGGTAGAGAACAACAAGGGTTCATTGTATAGGATGGGTTACTGTGACGGCATGGAATTCAAAGGTGAAAGGAGTGAAGTTAGGTAGCTTGAAGAGAGAGAAGCTCCATGTGGGAGAGAGCAGGAGACCAGTGCCACCTCCTCTGCCAGTGGGTCTGGTACTGCTTATCGATCCGGTACTTTAACGGTATTCTTGTATTTACTTTTTGTTCTTTTTTAAAGGGAAAAACTAACAAATAAATGTGAAATAAATGAAATATATATAATTATTTTATTATATTTTATTGTACTTGAGTAAAATGTTGAGGTACTTGTACTGTACTGGAGTATTTAAATGTTTTGCTACTGTGTTCAGAAATGAAACTTAAAATGTAATGTTGCTGTACTTCCAAAAAGCAAAGCAATAATCGATCAAAATGTTGATTCATTTAGGAAGTAACAGAGCTGGAAAGTAACTAAGTACATTTACTCAAGTACTAAACTTAACTACAATTTTGAGATACTTTTACTTTACTTGAGTATTTCCATGTCATGCTACTTTGTACTTCCACTCCACTACAGTTCAGAGGTAAATGGTGTACTTCTACTCCCCTACATGTATTTAATACCTTCAGTTACTTCACAGATGTGGATGAATGATGTGAAAATAATCAAGTGTTAAATCAGACTTTAGTTCCACCTGGAGTAAATCCACCAGCTACCCTGCAGTCTACAAAGTACTTCAGACTAGCTGCTCCTTCACCAGCTACCCTGCAGTCTACAAAGTACTTCAGACTAGCTGCACCTTCACCAGCTTTCATGATCAATCATTATAAAACATATCAGATATATTATTCTGAAATGGACCAATCTGCACAACGACTACTTTCACTGTCTTTCACTATATTTTGATGAGAATACTTTTACTTGAGGAGCTCTTCCAACGCTATGGTATTTTTTTACTTAACTACAAGATCTGAGTACTTCTCCCACCTCTGCACACCTGATGTGATAACGTTACTCGTAATTGGGGCAACAGAGCTACGAGTTAAGCAAGTCGAAAATTGTGCATTTCTCCGACTGAATATGACGCCTTTTGGCCGGCTGTTTGGACAGACTACTCTACTCGTGTCATCGCGCTAATGTGAAAACACTAATGGCAAACGAGCTTTATCCACATCGAGGCTTGTAGAGTGTCTCTATACTTCTGAACGCTCCGTCCCAGGCAGATCTCTGTGTGCCGCTGCAGCATGTCTGTTAGGCCCCGCCCCCCGCACACAGAGAGACACAGGGAGATCGCTCTTCTGGAGTGAAGAGAGCGGAAATGATAATATTGCAAGTTAGAAACGTAAGATGCATTTTGACAGATAAGACGGACAATTGGTGGAAAATACCCTGTATTTTGAATGTCCGATAGTCCACCATTAACACCTTAGTCCCGCCTCGTCAACGAATACTAAATATACATTTCGTCAAAGTTTTCGTTATCAGGAATCTATTTTTAGCTCGTCATTGTCTCGTCTTAGTGATGTAAAAAAGGTCGTTGACGAACATTTTTCGTCATAGTCTTCTTTGACAAAATGAACACTGGAAAGTCGTCCATCTTTGGTAGAGTTGTCACAAGTTAGACACTTCTATTATTGTTTGTTTGGTGGCTCATCTAAACTCTCCTGTCATTTCAGATCCCGCCTTCCTCCAGGCCCTTGTAATCAGCTCACTTCCCTCACCTGGTCTCCCCAGCCCTTCCCCTCACCTGTTACTCATTCCCTCATCACTCCACAGTATTTATACCACCTCACTTTCACTGGTCCTTTGCCAGATTGTCTTGTCGTTTCCGCCAAGCTCTCCAGTGAGTGTTGTTCTCTAGCCTAGATTTTTGTCCTGCCCAATTTTTGATCTCTGCCTGCCTGTTTACGGATCTCGAGTTCCTGCCTGCTCCCTGTCTGGTTTTGGTTGCCTGTCTGACGGATTTCCTGGTTTTGACCCTGCCTGTCCCTGACCCAATTTAGAGACAATGGACGTCCATTCTCGGGAGACGTCTGACAGTGGTGCGGTTACCCAAAGTGGCAGACCTAATTCCCCTTGCATTCCTCAAGGCGGCCTGCCAGGCGCCCCCACCAGTGGAAAGCAGAAAAAAGTAAAGAAAACGGTCAATTATATCTTAAAATAATCAAATATGAAATAAAAAAAAATGGTGTGCCAACGGAGGAGGGGCTCCAAAAAGCTCAAGTCTTCGGCGCTTCGGGCGGAAGCCCCGGACACTTTTCCACTCCCCCGTTGCATTTTACAACGGAGAGGGGAATCGAGACCTTCCCTCCTCTGTCAAAAAAATGCATTCATGTTTTTCAAGCTACCATCCGCACGATATCGGAAACCCGGTTTTTGAGAGGACTCAACAAAAAAAACGGCTGTTTCACATCATGGAGGAATGTATCCGAGTGCTTTGGCTCGGATACAATTGTTGCATGGAGACCCCCCAGTATGGTTCTTACCAAACTTTACGTTTTTGAACTGGTCTCTGGAGGAATGCAAGGGGAGTTGTCAGGGAATTATGAGACACTATTTTCGGATACAATTTCACCCCTTTTCTCTAGTTCTCCCAAAAGAGAACTTAGAGTTGTTCTGACTCTGGAGGAATGTAAGGAGAGTTGTCACGGGACTCTACCCGCCTCATGAGACACTATTTTCAGATACTTTTTTCCATTTTCACCCCTTTTCTATGGTTGTCCAAAAATGAACTCAGACTTTTTCTGACTCTGAAGTATTTGAAGCTTCAAATAAATAACTAGAAAGACAGCTCTGTCTGATTCACCATTTATTTGTTTTTGATCACTTTGACTTGTACTCTCCACAGTGTTGGGTCCTATATTTCCATAACAAGTGGCGTTGTCGGCAGGATCTCTGCAAGTTCGTTTGGGGACACCTACGGACGCTGGTGGGTGCGCGCTCCAGGATCCTCGGATGCTCCTCTACCTCGACAGAAACCGTACGGGACGAGAGGACCAGCGCCGGGGGTGGAACCAATTGACTTTGTTTTGATCCAACGAACTCAAAAGGCTTTCAATACTCGGTGAGATGTATAGGTCTAAATTGTTTAAAGTTAAACGTAATTAAACTCGACATGACATTTATGAGAGGGACTGCTCGAAAGTAGGATATTTGGGATATCCGTATCATCGACGGATGAAAAAATAGTGTTTTGGTAACACTTAAAGACTTTGTTATGGGAGCAAAGCAGGGTAGGGGGTTTGTACACCCTCCTGAGTGTCCGATTGTGGATGTCATGCGAGCAAAATATGGTGAGGACAGTCTGTCTAAATTAAATATATGGACAGAAATGTTCGGATTTCCTAAGGGAGGTTCTTTGAGTAAATTAAAAATCAAAAACCTGGGAGATAAATTACAAGAGTATGGAGATGGAATGAAAAAGAAGGGTAAAAATAAAGTTAAAGTAAAAGACTTATAGAAAACTGGACACTCACAGAAAGTGTTTATAATACTGGGGAGTAAAAAAAAAAGGCAGTTGGCCTTGGGAATTAAAGAAAATATTAAGGTTGAAGATGAATGTGAAGAAAAGAAGGAAAATTAATTATTTCCAAAATCATGTAAACCCCAGACATCTCTGTTTCCTTCCATTGCAGGCCGAATGACCTCTCCTCGACTCTGGGTATCGCTTCCCTCCTCCGGCGTACAACCCTGGCAATCCGGTTGGCACACCTCAACCACCTCCACCGCCACTACAAGCCCCAGCCATGCAGTCAGCGTCAACTCCAAGCTCGTCCACCCCCATCAGTCCCAAGTAGATGGGGACAACAGCGGGATAAACAAACCCGATGCCCTAGGAGACCAAGCAGGTGTTTGGGAGACACACCTCAGTAATGCCTTTCTCAACGGACTCACAGCCACAGCACAAGCAAAATGCTGGCCGCTCACAATACCGAGGGAGAGGCAGAGGAGGTTTTCCGAGGCAGAGGACGAGAAGCAAGACCTTCATTTGACGAAAGATGTTTCAAGTGTGGCAGTGTTGAACATTGGATTATGGGACTGCTCACAGAACACTGGCAGTGGAGGCAGAGGGGGACAGCAAGGATGGGGCCATTCACAATCAGACTGACCTACACCAGATGGGGAGGAAGGGGCCCAATCGAGCGAGACGGAAATTCAGCCAGCAGCATCTAACCAGGGAAGTGACACACACACACACACACACACACACACACACACACACACACACACACACACACACACACACACACACACACACACACACACACACACACACCACACCACAACACACACACACACACACACACACACACACACACACACACACACACACACACACACACACACACACACACACCACACACACACACACACATCATGCTATTGAGTAATTGGGAAGTGTAGAATGTCTGTAATTAAAAAGGGTACATATTTGAAATATGACACAGAAAAAAGCATTTAAGAAATTTACCACACTGACTTTGGCTGTCATGGGTGTTGGTGTTACATTTTTGGTTGATTCTGGGGCTAACACATTCTGTGGTAAAAAGGGCAGATTTGCCTGATACAAATGTAGTGATAGATTTATTCACTCAATAGGAGCTGCTGGGTGACTGTAAAGGAGAAGTTTCTGTACCACTTCAGAGTAAAGATAACGGTGGTAACAGTCATCCATTCCCACATCAGTAAAAAACAGTTATTTTATCATCTGTCTGCCCAATACATTTACTGGGCAGAGATCTGGTTCTCCGGTTCGGCTTGGACCTCATTTTTCCACAAATGAGGGTCTTAAAGTCCGACAGCCATCTCCTACGATGGTTCAAAAAGTGTCATTTGATGATAAAGAACTGGTGAATGTGTATCAATGGGCTGCTGACATATCCTGATTCTCAGGAGTTGTTGCGTTTGACTGATCAACGTGTTTTTCCACCTGCTGTGTGGAGGCTTCTCATTTGCATTGTACTGCTAACGTGGTTGAAAGATCCGGTAAATGCCTATGATGAGAGGTTTACTGTTAGAATGTGTGAATGATGAGCTCATGTTTTAAAAAACTATTTATTGGAGTTTGCTGGTTCTGTTACACTCACACCCACAACCACACAACACAACTGTTTTCAAATCCCAGGGGCGGTCCACACATTTCACTAGCCAGGGGGCCCACTGATAGATGGAGGGATTTGGGTCCAATCGTTAAAGATTGGGAGTCAGTCACTGATTGGGGCACCTACACACACAGAATATGTCATGTACCTCTATGTTACGTGACGTGTATCAAATGAAGATGTGCACGAACGTAGCCGTTCTGCGCACATGCGTGTTGGTTGAGGATATCTCTAGCTTCCTGCTGCGCTTTCAGATGTGCCATACTCACTCTGGGCAGCTCACAGATATGACATAGGTTTAATGTCCACGTTCCGTCCCGTACCCATTGAAACGTGAAGCTGTTGATGGCATTCGGCCAGTGTTTACCTCTCTGCTTAAACAAGGGGTCATTATTCCCTGTAACGATTCCCCGGTCCTGACGAGTGGAGATTTGTCAAGGATTTACATGTTGCTTTAATCCCATGTAATTGTAGAATGAACACAGTCTTCCTTTGTATAAGTCAGGTGTCTTGAGTAGTCAAAATTACCTACAAATCATTGTACACATTCGTAAATATTATTTTCCACTTGTTACCATTGTGAGTCTATTTTTATGCAGCTCTGCGTGATTTGTAGCTACAATTCAGACTAATACACTACCAGAAGTGGAATAAGTACTCAGATCTTGTAGTGAAATTATAAGTACTCAGATATTGTACTTGAGTAAAAGTAGAAGTAGCAGAGTGTTACAGTAACAGTCCTGCATTCAAAATGTTCCTCAAGTAAAAGTAGAAAAGTATTATCAGAATATAGTCTCCACAGTGTTGGGTCCTAGATTTCCATAACACAACTCTCCTTACATTCCTCCAGAGTCAGAAAAAGTGTAAGTTATCTTTTGGGAGAACCAGAGGAAAAGTGGAAAATGGAGAAATTGTATTCCAAAATAGTGTCTCATAATTCCCTGACAAACTCCCCTTGCAATTCCTCCAGAGACCAGTTCAAAAACGTAAAGTTTGGTAAGAACCATACTGGGGGTCTCCATGCAACAATTGTATCCGAGCCCAAAGCACTCATGGAGAGGACACATTCCTCCATGATGTGAAACAGCCGTTTTTTTTCTGAGTCCTCTCAAAAACTGGGTTTCCGATTTCGTGCGGAAGTAGCTTGGAAAACATGAATTGCATTTTTTTTGACGGAGGAGGGGAGGTCTCGATTCCCCTCTCCGTTGTAAAATGCAACGGGGGAGTGGAAAAGTGTCCGGGGCTTCCGCCGGAAGCGCCGAAGGACTTGAGCTTTTTGGAGCCCCCTCCTCCGTTGGAATTTTTTTAAACTTCATTTTTGATTATTTTAAGATATAATTGACCGTTTTCTTTACTTTTTTCTGCTTTCCACTGGTGGGGGCACATGGCAGGCCGCCTATGAGCTCCCAAATTCGGCCTGGAACCTCCAGGAATGGTGGGCTATAGTGTTAAAACGCCTGATTAATATGTTAGTAATGCTGGCAGCAGGTTCACTGCTGTTAGCAGGGTCTCACACTCACAGGCAAAGGCAAAAGGCAAACACGTTTTTTCACACTTCCAGGAGACAGACCGCGAAAACCACCTCTCTGTGGCCCTTCACAGAGCCCCAACGGACGGACTAAGCAGCTCCAGCATGTCTCCCTAACATGCGCACTTCCATGACCTCGCACACCGTGAGACCCCGGGCCCCCGGACTTAAGCACTCCCCCACGGACTAAACTCAGATGTGCACACCCTACAGAACCTCATGCCCGTGGAAACCCTAAAAGGGGGGTGGATATTGCGGTGCTTTACTGTCCGCCCATCAGCATCCATATTCGGCCTTCTTCACGGCACCCCCCCTGTGCAGGAGGTTCACACTTTAACTGTTTTGTCATATTTTGTCTTTCCACGGGTGGGTGCGCCTAGCAAAGCTGTGTACCCAAACTCAAGCACTCTCACTCATCTAAACACATAAGGACATCCGGGTACGACCTTAGTGCCCCTTAGTGCCCCTGGTACTCCATGTCGTTAAATGAGCTCAGTAATATACTGCACAACATCACATTTGGTGTATTTCCAAAAAGCTATGAAAATACACCTATCTCCGTCATGTCCTGTTAAATATCATTCTTTGTTTATTTCCATCATTCAGGCAAATACACATATCTTTGTCCGCTCCAGGAGCTTCAAAGTGCAGACTCTTGAGCTCCGTCATGTCCTGCAAAATATTATTCTTCCGACCGCCAAGCACCGGCACGTGGACCCGGGGAGGAGGCCCTCTGTTGGCGGGTCAAATTTGCTGATAGCACAGCTGATGGCTGGACACTAGCCGTAGAGCAGGGGTGGGGAATATTTTTCCTCTCAAGGGCCATTTCAATGTTTACAATATCCTCGGCCGTACAAATTATTGACCTCTGCTTAAAAAAACTAAAATCACAGTCCATTCATTTCATTCTGTGCAAAGAAAAAGCAACCTCTTAATCCAGATATCTCACCATGACTCGCGTATGCATGCACGTGCAGGTGTGGCATGACCACCAAAACAGAAAGATATGGACACAAGATGTGTGCAAATGTATTTAGTTTCCTGTCCATGTGGACATTATTTAAGTGGGGGGGGACCTAACCTCCTCCGGGAAGATTTTTTTTTAAATGTTGAAGTTAAAAGCATCAATCTGGTGCACTTTCAGAGCAACATTAGGAGATCTATGGAAACATCTCTCAACACCCATTTGAAACAAAACTGGAAGCAGATTTATTTTTCTTTATGAATATTTTACAAATCACTCCCCTTTCAAACCATATTCTTCTTTATTAATAACAACTTTTGTTACTGTCATATAGTATTTTATACCTGTTTACTTTATTCTCTTATTTTTTTATAACTATAATGATCATATAAAGATGTGCCTTTACCTCACTGGTTGTAGAAAAAGCTTCTTATATTCGTTAGCATAGCTAGCTAACCAGATGCTAATAACAACACAGTTATTGACTGTCTGATCAGTATGACAGATGAGCAGATCGCCACTGGGCTTTCAACTAAAGACACAGCCACGCAGAAACTGCAACATGTGTGCGGGTCCTTATGGCTGGAGTGGCGTTCTGGTGCTCTCCGTCAGAACTGCACCCCTGTCAGTCAAGACATATACCACGTGATGACACATTAGGCTCGTGTTGTGTTCAAGGACCCTGACCTTGGCCAGGAAAAACAGGCACTCGCTTGTTTAATTTGTTTGCGGTCTAGATTTCTTACATTTTTTTCTTTTTTGCGTGTGTTTATAAATTACCTCGAGGGCCGTACCAAATTGTCTCGCGGGCCGTATACGGCCCGGAGGCCGGATGTTCCCCACCCCTGCCGTAGAGGAACACCAGGGCAGGACCAGGCAGTTCCCTCTTTGCAGACAAGCATATGTGGTTGTTACGCAGGATCAAACAGGTAGCCTGTGATGAAGTAGGGTCGACCCTATATCATGTGAAGCCACCGAGCCGTGGTCCCCGAGGGAACTGGTGCCCGGAGCAAGGCCAATTGCTGAATGATGCAGCCGACTAAGGCCGCTATGCAACAGTGGAGGATTAGAGAAACTGATGTTTGCCTGGCACTCCGCGGCGAAGTGGGGAGGTGGAACTTCCACCCCGCTGCGGAACCCGTGGTGGGACCCCTGAGTCAGACGGTTCGTCTTGGAAATGCTTCATATCGGTCGGCCCGGGAGGTAAGAGACATGCAGGGTTACCCCCACGCAGCACACCCTCCCGGCCATCAGAGTCGAACCCGCAGTTCGGAGGAACCGACAGCCAGAGCACCGGCACGTGGACCGGGGGAGAAGACCCTCCAATGGCGGGTCATGTTTGCCATTCGATCAGTGAGGTCAGAGGAGAAGAACCCGCAGTTCGGAGGAACCGACCGCCAGAGCACCGGCATGAGGCTGGGCCGGTGGAGGCCCTCCGATGGCGGGTTGCGTTCGCCATTTGATCAGTGAGGTGAGAGGAGAAGAACACATCAAAAATGGACAAAATCCGTTAATATACGGCCGAGTTGGGGGGGGGGTGGCTGGACAAAGGCCGTCGGGGGGCACCCAGGACCGGGCACCCAGGACCGGGCAGTGCCCCCGGTAGAAGGAACTGGGTGAAACGGGACAAAACAGAAAGAAAAAGAAAAAGAAAAAGAACCAGACAAAAGGGGTGAAAATGTAAAAAAGTATCCGAAAATAGTGCCTCTTAAGGCAGGTAGAGTACCCTAACAACTCTCCTTACATTCCTCCAGAGACCAGTTCAAAAACTCTAAGTTATCTTTTGGGAGAACCAGAGAAAAGGGGTGAAAATGGAGAAATTGTATCCGAAAATAGTGTCTCATAATTCCCTGACAACTCCCCTTGCATTCCTCCAGAGACCAGTTCAAAAACTTAAAGTTTGGTAAGAACCATACTGGGGGGTCTCCATGCAACAATTGTATCCGAGCCAAAGCACTCATGGAGCGGACACATTCCTCCTTGATGTGAAACAGCCGTTTTTTTTCAGAGTCCTCTCAAAACCCGGGTTTTCGATATTCATAAAACATGAATAGATTTTTTTTTTAAGGAGGAGGGGAGGTTTCGATTCCCCTCTCCGTTGTAAAATGCAACGGGGGAGTGCAAAAGTGTCCGGGGCTTCGGCCGAACACTTGAGCTGTTTTGAGCCCCTCCTCCGTTGGCACTTTTTTTTAAACTTCCTTTTTGATTATTTTAAGATATAATTGACCGTTTTCTTTACTTTTTTCTGCTTTCCATGGGCGGGGGCACATGGCAGGCTGCCTATGAGCTCCCAAATTCAGCCTGGAACCTCCGGGAATTGTGGGCTAAGCTCCATAAACTGACAAAGTCACCCAGAAATGTCACTTTAATAGCCCAAAAATATATAATACAAATACATTTAAATAGTAAAAGGTACAATTGTGCTCCTAATTACCCGGAATTTGATTTAGATAGCCCTTTGATAGTGAATAAAAATTATTTTCATGGAAAAAAGTTAAAACGCCTGATTAATATGTTTGTAATGCTGGCAGCAGGTTCATTGCTGTAAGCAGGGTCTCACACTCACAGGCACCCAGGCAGAGATCCAGGGTGATGCACATGGCTTTCCTACCCAGGAATAAGTGTGTGAAAGGCGGGGAGAAGTGCTGTGAATACAGGGAGAGAGCAGCCAGAGAGAAGCGGGCTGTGAGAGCCACAGAGCACACCCAGAGATCTCCTTGCAGCGCATGGCTTTTGCACCCAGACTGCACCCAGAGAACAGGCTGCTTCACAGCACTTTACAAGCCAGGAAAAGTGATTGAATCATGGGTATACATGTTTTAAATAGTCAGATACCTCCAGGGCGCATCACCACATTTTACAAGCCAGGGAAGGTGCCTGAATCCTGGGTAAACATTGTTTAATTGTTTAAGTGTTTTTAAATGTGCGAAACAGTGTTTTGTCACTTTCAAAGCTCAAATATTCAATCTGACCATTAATATTCCAGTGAGACAAAGTACGTACAATGACCGGAGTGATCCCATGTTAATTTTGTCCCAAAACCGGAGCATTCCGTCACCTGAATAAACTGAACATTGCAATACACTGGTTGTATCTGAGTCGTGCTATTGGGTTCTGATCTGTACATGTGATCGTGACAGTACAATCTGGCCAACATGAACCCAGCCGACTCAGCGAAAGAACCGCCGACGCAAGATATCATGTTACAACGCCACGAGCAGCAGCTTACCTTCATGGCTGAAGCTATGCAGGAGATGGTCGCTCGTCACGAACGGACCTTTGTGAATCTCCGTGATCATCTTCAGAACCTTCCTCCTACGGTCCAAAGTCCGGAACTAACTCCAGCTTCCGCTGTTCGAATCCAGAATCCTCCGGCATCGGATGCACGCCTGCCTCCTCCTGAACGCTACTCTGGAGCCCCAGGTTCGTGCAGACCATTCCTGGTCCAATGTTCCCTCGCCTTCGAGCTTCAGCCTTCCGCCTTCCCAACAGAAAGATCCCGGGTGGCGTATATTGTCTCTCTTCTCACGGGCAAAGCTAAAGACTGGGGTACCGCCGAATGGGAGAGACAATCCTCTGCCTGCTCGTCTGTAAGCTTATTCTCCGATGAACTGCGTAAAGTCTTTGATCACGCCACACTCGGAAGAGAGGACGCTCGGGGACTGTTTAACCCGGCGCAAGGAGGGCTCGATTACTCCATCGAGTTTCGTACCATAGCGCCGAGAGTAACTGGAATGCTTCTTCACTTCTCGATGCCTTCTACAACGGTCTGTCGGATCACTTTAAAGACGAACTGGCAGCTCGGGACCTTCCTGCTGATTTAGATGAGCTGGTGGCTCTCTCCATCCGCATTGAGGGCCGTCTGCGGGAGTGGAGGAGAGAGAGGGTTTTCTCCGTCGCCCCTCAGGCTCCGCCTCTCCCGTCAGCGCATGCTACTGAACAGGTGAGAGGAGGATTTTCTAACTCTTCTGAACCAATGCAGCTGGGGCGGACTCGGCTCTCCGAGGCAGAACGACAGGTACCCCCTTCCACTTGTTTCCTCTGCATTTGAACTGTTACAAGGCGCTACTATTTTTACCAAGCAAATTACCATATCTTCCCTTCTAAAAGGGTTAAATTAATAATCTTTTTTCTCAAAGTAATGATAAACCTGTGAGTTGGATGTAGAAAAGTCAGAATCAATATAGATGCTTTTTATTTAAAGAAAATTCAGATTGAACATAGTAAAAAACTGTAAATGATAGTGTCCGTCCAAAAAATATGTTGTACTTATAGTGAAAACTAACCTTGGATGATGGGCAGAGATGGGGTCGTTACTAAAAAAAAGTAATATATTACATATTACATATTACTTTAAAAAAAAGTAATATATTACACTACTTCGTTACTATCTACATAAAGTAATTCGTTACTTTACTCGTTACTTTACTCGTTACTTTACTCGTTACTTTACTCGCAGGGCCGGCCCGCCCCTCCCTACAGGCAGATCACGCAGACTGCTAAAGTTTCAAATGTTCTCTTTAGTTCAGTTTCCATTGTCGCATAAGACTGATCCAGATCCTGAATGTTTTCCTATCTGACCGTGGCTGTCCTCTGTCTCCTGCTATCTGACCATGGCTGTCCTCTGTCTCCTGCTATCTGACCGTGGCTGTCCTCTGTCTCCTGCTATCTGACCGTGGCTGTCCTCTGTCTCCTGCTATCTGACCGTGGCTGTCCTCTGTCTCCTGCTATCTGACCGTGGCTGTCCTCTGTCTCCTGCTATCTGACCGTGGCTGTCCTCTGTCTCCTGCTATCTGTATATTTTGCGCAGTCTATCTCTGCTCACGCTGTTGCGTCAGCGTGTTCTCCTGCGTGTTGGCCATGTGTTGCACTGGAGCCAGACTTCAGCCGAGCACGTACGAACTGCGCATGCGTGAGTGGCAATAACTCTCCTTACCAGCAGGCGGCGGTAGTGTGTATTCGTCATTCAAAACAAGCAACAACCGGAAAACAGAGAAGAAGAACTACGTGTGTGTGTGTGTGTGTGTGTGTGTGTGTGTGTGTGTGTGTGTGTGTGTGTGTGTGTGTGTGTGTGTGTGTGTGTGTGTGTGTGTGTGTGTGTGTGTGTGTGTGTGTGTGTGTGTGTGTGTGTGTGTGTGTGTGTGTGTGTGTGTGTGTGTGTGTGTGTGTGTGTGTGTGTGTGTGTGTGTGTGTGTGTGTGTGTGTGTGTGTGTGTGTGGTGTGTGTGTGTGTGTGTGTGTGTGTGTGTGTGTGTGTGTGTGTGTGTGTGTGTGTGTGTGTGTGTGTGTGTGTGTGTGTGTGTGTGTGTGTGTGTGTGATATAAATAAACAACAGCTATGTGCGTTAGCTTCACCTAGCATGTGTTCTTTGCAGGTGTTTGTTGAGGTTTGATTATGACTGATTTTAGAAAGTAACGAAGTAACGCGTGTCGGGGCGATGTTAGTAACTGTAGTGTGATTACTGAATTATAAAAGTAGCGCGTTACACTACTCCGTTACCGACAAAGTAATATTATTACAGTAACGCGTTACAAAGTAACGCGTTACACCCAACTCTGATGATGGGTTAGTAGACTAAAAGCTTTAGGAAACCAAAGTACAACATATAATAAGTACCCTGGATCAAGATTGATGCAAAACAAGTGACATTTGACCTTTTTATACAGATTTAGCAAAAAAAACCTCTTCTGGGGCCATTTGCGTTGATTTTCCATATCTCTGGCCCCCCTTCTTCGATTTTGACATGTGACATCTCTTTCTGACCGTTAGAGCCAATATAATCGAAGGGAAATCGTAGACTCATGTTAAAAAAAGGTTGCGTCTCTGCGTATGCAATCTTCTTGCAGAGCGTAGGAATATCCCTGCTCTGACTTCTAGAAACGGAAACGCAGTTTTATTGCTTATAGATTATCATAACATTTGAAAGGGGACACAGCCACATTGGATATTAACCTATGGATTAACTACAGCATCGTTTTTATAATTGTAATGCCATTGAATACCAGTTTTGACCAAGGTAAGCCATGTTAGCGGTTGTGGCTACCTAGCGCCACATGTTTTGATGTACGTTTTTGTTGATAACGTCGCGAGTTTGTATCTTTCAGTGTTGAGGTGGGCACCGTTAGATTCTGTGTCTCCTTGCGATCATAAACGATGTGTTGGATGTGCACCTAGGATAAGTAATAAGGGAGCTAGGAGTGATGTTCGGTGTAGTAATAGGTTAGCATTTTTCGCTCGGGGCTAATTCAGAAGGGTCAGTGTTAGCATTGTGGGGTTTTTTTAAAACAAAAAATTAAAAAGATCAGTTAAATTAGTTTTTTCCCGTTATATGGATATAAAATATTCATAGTTTATTAAATATTAAGGTTCCTTAGACGTTGTTTCCTCCAAATCACGCGATTTCGGCCCCGGAAACCGTGTCCGTGGGGCTTAAGAGGTTAAGTATTTCAATGTTTTGCTACTTTGTACTTCTACTAGTTACTTTACAGATGTGGATGAATTATGGTAAATATAATCAAGTGTTGAATCAGACTTTAGTTCCACCTGGAGTAAATCCACCAGCTACCCTGCAGTCTACAAAGTACTTCAGACTAGCTGCACCTCCACCAGCTACCCTGCAGTCTACAAAGTACTTCAGACTAGCTGCACCTCCACCAGCTACCCTGCAGTCTACAAAGTACTTCAGACTAGCTGCACCTCCACCAGCTACCCTGCAGTCTACAAAGTACTTCAGACTAGCTGCACCTTCACCAGCTACCCTGCAGTCTACAAAGTACTTCAGACTAGCTGCACCTTCACCAGCTACCCTGCAGTCTACAAAGTACTTCAGACTAGCTGCACCTTCACCAGCTACCCTGCAGTCTACAAAGTACTTCAGACTAGCTGCACCTCCACCAGCTACCCTGCAGTCTACAAAGTACTTCAGACTAGCTGCACCTCCACCAGCTACCCTGCAGTCTACAAAGTACTTCAGACTAGCTGCACCTCCACCAGCTACCCTGCAGTCTACAAAGTACTTCAGACTAGCTGCACCTTCACCAGCTTTGAGAACACTTTCATGATCAATCATTATAAAACATATCATATATATTATTCTGGAATGGACCAATCTGCACAACGACTACTTTCACTGTCTTTCACTATATTTAGATGAGAATACTTTCTACTTTCACTTGAGGAAAATTTTGAATGCAGGACTTTTACTGTGACAGAGTATTCCTACACTCTGGTACTTCTACTTTTACTCAAGTACAAGATCTGAGTACTTCTACTTTTACTCAAGTACTTGATCTGAGTACTTCTACTTTTACTCAAGTACAAGATCTGAGTACTTCTACTTTTACTCAAGTACAATATCTGAGTACTTCTACTAAAGGACAAGATCTGAGTACTTCTACTTTTACTCAAGTTCAAGATCTGAGTACTTCTACTTTTACTCAAGTACAATATCTGAGTACTTCTACTAAAGGACAAGATCTGAGTACTTCTACTTTTACTCTAGTACAATATATATACTTATACCACCTCTGTTTATAGCCTATGAAAAAAAAATATTAGAAAACGAAGGCTAAAGCTAACGTTAGCAGATGGTGACAATGTATGCTAGCTAGCTAACTCAACGATTCCTTAAATGATATTGTGACAGAAAAACGTTTCAGTGCACATCACGCTCTGCTCTGAACACCTGAACGGCCCGTTCTAACAGCTGTTCACCAGCGGTGCAGTCTGTGCCTCAGTGACTCCGGACCGCACAGTTAATATGAACGAACGCACTGTAGCTAATGTAGCTGACCCTCATCCCGGAGCAGCAGAGTTCAGCCGACAGGCAGGAAGACTCGAGCACACAGCTCGCGCTTCATATATTTAAAAATAACACCATGCGCGTCATGATGGCACATAACAGCTCGCGACCGTAGATTATTTCGGCAATTAGATAAAAATGTAAATTATATTTGACGCAACTTTAGTTACATTTCCATGACTTTTCCAGGGCCTGGAATTTGCATTTTGAATTTCCATGACTTTTCCAGGTTTTCAACGACCGTACGAACCCCGTGTTCCATCATCTCTCCATTATTGGTTGTATGATAAATGCATAAAACGGCATTTAAATATTATTCAAATGTGTGTGAACTGATTTTAAAATAATTTTCCACACAAAGTCACCTAACCTAACGTCGATCGAGGAGTGTATTTGATTCTTTCATAGTGAATTCTTTATAACAACAGATTGGATTTCAAACCTTTGCTGCAAATAAAGACATTTTTACGCAACAATAAATCTCTATAACAATAATGATAAATTCTATTTTTATTGCGCTTTTCTTGACAATCAACAAGCATGGATTGATGAGGGAAATCTCAAACATTAAAACATTTGTAATGACTTTTGACAGACTTCAGATGAGAAGGGGCGTCAGATCCAGTCTTTTTACCCCATAAAGGAGAATATAAATACAGTTAATGTGCAGAATCAGTGTTATCCATCATATCAAAGTCTTAAATCAGCGGGGGGACGTCGGGGTCGTCCACGAACCCGTCAGAAAAGCAGCGTTTTTCGGCTTCTGGAGGCGGAGCTTCCTGTTGTTTGAGGCTCCGCACGATGTTCAGATCGACCACTGTGTGTTTGCTCGGGTCGACTTCCAGGCGCTCAGGAACTTTATTTAACTTCCTGTGAACAACAAGAGGAGGAAATAAATCAAAGTTAAAGTCAAACCACTCCAGTAAGACTCAGATTTTAGTTTAGTTTCTTTCCGTTAACCGTCAAGTGGGAACTAAGTATTTTTTGGCACGTTTTTGTGTTTCTCTTTTTTTCCTACGATACTGTTACGATTGGCTGTGAATAAGAAAATACGAAGGATTTCTATTTATAACATTTCTTTGAGGAAGGGGCAGGTAATATAAGATTATTTTCTTCTCCCTGCTCCTTTTCGGGTACGGTGTGTTTATAGAGACATCTTTTGTAAATAATTATTAGACATTAAGTCGTGCATACCATAAACGAGACAAGTACAAGTCAAATCTATTGTCGATCTTTCAGTTTGTGTGGACAGAGAGATAGAAATACCGTTTCCCACAATCCAGAGAAGAAAGAAAATACCAATATGTATATCCTACACAATCAACAGACACATGTAAACATATGCACACATTCAGACCTAAATAAAAGCACAACAATCAATATATACAAAATAACAGTCACTTCAATAACTTTGGGAAATGTACATTAGTGCGAGATTGTCCAAAGCAGCTTGAAAAGTGTCGGGTGCTGGATTTGAGTGTCTGAATGTGTGCTTTTATTTAGCCCGCGTCACACTGTCCCGAAATTGACACAAGATGGACACACGAATATGTAGTAGGAGTAGAACCTTTATTTATCCAGGAAAATCAATTAAGAACACATTCTTATTTACAATGATGACCTGAGCGGAGGCAAAGGCTTCCTGAGGGGACGGGGTTTGGGAGGGAAACAAATACAAAGACAGACTCCGGGCACTACAGAACCCAGGAGACAAACACGGAGCAAAGATGACAGGCAGAGCAGTTAAACATATAACAACTGTAAAACAATATTGCTGTGGTTCAATCAGTCATTAAAACCAGCATCAGGCAGAGCAGCTGCATGTGTGCACCAGGGCGTCTCCAATAGTGACATTGAAGGTGCGGGGGGAGACACAGGTTTTCATTTTCAACGTTTTTTGAACGGTATTCCAGCGATCTGCTGCTGCTGCAACCTGCAAGGCGGAGCGGCCAAAGGATGCATGGGCTTTGGGGATCTTTAGCAGGATGCTTGTAGCTGACCGGGTGTTGTGCGTCGGGGGTGGGCGGAGTTGCAGTAATTGCGTGAGGTAGAAGGGG
The DNA here is from genome assembly GCF_902827115.2 of Pseudochaenichthys georgianus. NCBI lineage: Eukaryota > Metazoa > Chordata > Actinopteri > Perciformes > Channichthyidae > Pseudochaenichthys > Pseudochaenichthys georgianus. Next base: position 63,920 of record NW_027263254.1, read on the forward strand.
GCGAGGCCTAGGAGTGTTTTGTAAACAAACCTCAGCATATGGAATTGTGAATTTCGCACGAAGACGGCCCCGAACTCGGTCAACAGCCAAGCAACAGCCGAAGCAAGTACGATGCCTACAGAGGGGCCACACGATGGCACCCGAACCACAAACTCCGTCATGTTGTTTCCATAGCAACAACAACTTCCTGTCAACAGCGTAAACTCTGATCTGCAAGGAAGCATTGCACACCGTGGTCCCATCTCGATGTCATCGTACTATAATACGATGGCTACACGACGGCATCGCGAGGGCTTCACGTAGTCGTGTTGCCTTCCTAAGACAATCGGGCAGCTTCTCGTTTCCTTCGTATTGTTTTCGTGAGGCGAAAAATGCCCGATGGCACCGATGATCACACGAAGTTAAGACGAAGATGACACGATTTGACAAGGTGCCCTCACGCTGGCCTTACGAAGGGCAACACGGATTAAAACACGAAAATGAACCTTCGCAAGGTCTTTCGGCAATTTGTTGGCATGCCAACGATTTTTCCACCGCTCCCGAAGTTGCTGCCGGAGCCTGAGAAACTCCACCGGCGGTCGCACGACGGCTTAAGATGCCCTCACGAGTGGCCCGATGTCGTTACGAGCAGAGCCGAATTTCAACATTCCCTTCATCGTGTCCATCTGGTGTCAATTTCGGAACAGTGTGGCTTTACAAAATACATTCAGGATAAGGGCTCATTCCTATGCAATTGTTTTATATTTTGTATAGTTGAAAATATTGGTTTTCAACTAAACATGTTGGTACTAAAGTTCTCTCTGATCTTGCACACAATTGAACAGGAATTTGAAATGTACTTTCTTTAATCCTCCCCATCTCTTCGCAGTGTGCTTTCATCACGTACTCCTGCAAACATCTACGGGGGAAACCAAAGTGGATTTATGTTCCTGAGAGAAATTGGACATACTGTCGCTGACATCTGGTCATCTGTTACTTCACACCTCCAGAGGAGCTTGATATATACGTCCGGATGTAATTTAACACCAGAGCCGGAATGCAAATATGCCGCCGCGTCATATTTATAGTCTGCACATCATAAATATATATATATCAGCTCCTATATTCACCTTGTGCTCTCTGTCTCTGCAGCAACATTACAGAAATATATTACAAGAGACTGGAAGAAGTACTCAGACCTTTCACTTAATACTAAGAAATACTTTGGGTAAGCTCCTGCATTCAAAACCTACTTAAGATCGTGTGTGTGTGTGTGTGTGTGTGTGTGTGTGTGTGTGTGTGTGTGTGTGTGTGTGTGTGTGGTGTGTGTGTGTGTGTGTGTGTGTGTGTGTGTGTGTGTGTGTGTGTGTGTGTGTGTGTGTGTGTGTGTGTGTGTGTGTGTGTGTGTGTGTGTGTGTGTGTGTGGTGTGTGTGTGTGTGTGTGTGTGTGTGTGTGTGTGTGTGTGTGTGTGTGTGTGTGTGTGTGTGTGTGTGTGTGTGTGTGTGTGTGTGTGTGTGTCCTGCAGAGAGTGATTAATTGGTAAATGGACTTCAGGGTGCATCTGATTTAATAGAAACACACTGTGGTGTAAAATGGAGGAAAAGGACGAGGAAGAGGAAGAAGAGGAAGAGGAGGAAGAACTGGTTTCTGTTTTTAGGCCCCGTCCACACGGAGACAAAACCGATTTCGAACCAAAGTCGATTTAAAAAAAGTCTTCCATCACGAAACCGCTGGAGACGCTGTAGTACATATGCCGGGCCTGTAGGTGGCGCCACAAAATACACCAAAAGCAGCGAAGAAGACCCCCGAGCATGGGCATGCGGCATAAACACCAGCTGTAGATGTTGCACTAACATCTGTATCCTGGTCAGTAGCACGAACGCAACCCTGTGATCCGCCATTGTTGTTGTTGTTGTTGTTGTTGGCGAAACGCATCAGCAACTGATGTCGTCTCCGTGTGGACGGGGCCTTAGATGTTGACCATAGACAAGATGTCCAAACAGCACATTAAAGAAACCATATCCAAGCTGTTGGGGTGTTCCTGTGGTGTGTTCTATACAGTAGGCGTTAGTGCATGTCAATGGTCTGCAGAGGCTCAAATCCCCGTGTTCCCAGGGACGAGAATATGAATGTAAATAAATAAAGAGTTGACCTTCGAAAGCCTCTCCAACCCGACATGAGCTGCAGATCAGCTCTGATGGTGCATCTCATCAGACATCGACACCTAGATCCATTTCAACCTGAACACGGCCTTCAGACTGCGTGTGAGTGTGTGTGTGTGTGTGTGTGTGTGTGTGTGTGTGTGTGTGTGTGTGTGTGTGTGTGTGTGTGTGTGTGTGTGTGTGTGTGTGTGTGTGTGTGTGTGTGTGTGTGTGTGTGTGTGTGTGTGTGTGTGTGTGTGTGTGTGTGTGTGTGTGTGTGTGTGTGTGTGTGTGTGTGTGTGTGTGTGTGGTGTGTGTGTGTGTGTGTGTGTGTGTGTGTGTGTGTGTGTGTGTGTGTGTGTGTGTGTGTGTGTGTGTGTGTGTGTGTGTGTGTGTGTGTGTGTGTGTGTGTGTGTGTTAGCCCGGGGTCAAAGGTCGCTAATCATGTCCGAATGATGATATAACTCTCGTCCGTCCGTCACCTTGCCGCGGAGCAGGAGCAGCTTAGCGTTTTTATTGAATGTTTAATTTGAGGGTCTTTACGTGTTTGATGGACGGCTGAAGGACAAGGAGCGCGGTCGTGATGATGATGATGATGATGAAGATGATGATGATGATGATGAAGATGATGACGATGAAGATGACGATGAGGAGACAAACGTACCTCCAGGCAAGGAGAGGAAACTGTGTTCTGATAAACTGCAGCTTATTGAAGTCTTTCCACAAAGCACGATATTTCACAACATACTGGGTTTGACCTTCAGGGCCACCGTAGAAATACCAATAATACTTTTACACGTTGTGTCATGTGACATGTTGTGCTTACTGTGTGTGTGTGTGTGTGTGTGTGTGTGTGTGTGTGTGTGTGTGTGTGTGTGTGTGTGTGTGTGTGTGTGTGTGTGTGATAATGTATTTAATAGCGTGTGTGTATATATATACTGTGTGTGTGGTGTGTGGGTGTGTGTGTGTGTGTGTGTGTGTGTGTGATAATGTATATAATACAGTGTGTGTGCGTGTGCGTGCGTGCGTGTGCGTGCGTGCGTGTGTGCGTGTGTGTGTGTGTCTTCCTGGTGAAGGTTATCTGGTGTCTGGTCGTTAGCTAGAGAGCTATCGTCACTCTGCTGATAAAGGGAATCTTGCTCAGTGTTTAATAAACACAGGAACCTGATAACACACACTTCAATGTGTGTGTATCCAAGGCCAACAAACACACACACACACACACACACACACACACACACACACACACACACACACACACACACACACAGCGAGGTTCTCTTTACGCCTCATTAATATACAAAGTTACTGTTTTTTATTATCTTATCTTCTTATACCTCCAGAAACAGAGGAGTTGTGTATAAACGTCAATACCAGTTTCAAAGGAGGATTAAATGTCTTGTTCGTTCAAAACCACAACATGTGTTTATTTAAAGGGAACCTATGATGCACTTTGTGATGTCTTCAACACGTGTCCCCGGTGCGTCGGGGAACTCAGGCAGGAAATAAAACCCTCTCTCTTTTCCTCCGTACCCACATCTTTTAAAAACAGGGGAACAACGAGCGGATACAGATTTGCGTCCGATATGACGTCAAATCGGCGGCGGATCCACAGAGAGTTGCTATCAGAAACAATGCCTGACGTGTTTTGGACGTGATCTCGTCTTTGTTTACATTAGCATCGCTAACACTCAGAGCTAACCTGCACTGGAGAGCATGTGTGTGAAGAAGCAGGAAGTAAAAAAGGAACTCACCTCGTGATAAACCCGCAAGAGAGAAAGCATTTGAGCTCCACACTGTTTCAGAGATAATCCTTGATGTGGTTTAGAACTGGATGGTGTTTTATCACAGCAGAATTTAACTTTATCTCCGGTAGAATTCTGATCAGGCGTTAGCTCCGCCTCCTCTTTTATTTTTATTCAAGCTAAGGACCCTAACCCTAACCCAAATCAACACTTGGTTATATTTCACATCATTCATCTGTGAAGTAACTAAAGGGATTAAATACATGCAGTGGAGGAAAAGTACACCATGTACCTCTGAACTGTAGAGAGGGAAAGTACACAGTAGCATAACATGGAAATACTCAAGTAAAGTACAAGTAGCTCAAGATTGTACTTAATAAATCTACTTAGTGACTCTACACCTCTGAATATATGTGCTTACTTTGACCAAACATAGTGTTTTAAGAGTAAAATGAAGAATGTAATGAAGTCACCATCTGACATGACTAACATGGAAACAGGTTTTAAAAGACATTTAGACGCTCTGTTATGAAACGTATTATTGTCCCAAACATGAGTGCAGAATATCATATTGTACCTTCTATCGTCCTCCTGCGAGCCGATGCGTTTCTGTTGAGGCGCTATGGGCGGACGTGGGACTTTCTTTGTGACTTTGATTTCGCCTTCAGCCTAAAAGAGAGGAAGGACAGTGATTTATTATTCGTAGTATTCTGAAAGTTGACTGTGGAGCGTCGGAGCCATACGGAGGATTACCAGTCTGCAGAATCAGCACCTGCGTCTCTTTATAGACTCCAGAAAGAAAGCCTTCATTAAAGCTCAGAGAACGTCTCGTCCACACAGCTGGAGACCAGGGGACACTAAAGAGTGACGCACACAGCTGGAGACCAGGGGACACTAAAGAGTGACGCACACAGCTGGAGACCAGGGGACACTAAAGAGTGACGCACACAGCTGGAGACCAGGGGACACTAAAGAGTGACGCACACAGCTGGAGACCAGGGGACACTAAAGAGTGACGCACACAGCTGGAGACCAGGGGACACTAAAGAGTGACGCACACAGCTGGAGACCAGGGGACACTAAAGAGTGACGCACACAGCTGGGAGACCAGGGGACACTAAAGAGTGACGCACACAGCTGAGAGACCAGGGGACACTAAAGAGTGACGCACACAGCTGGAGACCAGGGGACACTAAAGAGTGATGCACACAGCTGGAGACCAGGGGACACTAAAGAGTGACGCACACAGCTGGAGACCAGGGGACACTAAAGAGTGACGCACACAGCCGGGAGATCAGGGGACACTAAAGAGTGACGCACACAGCTGGGAGACCAGGGGAGACTAAAGAGTGACGCACACAGCTGGAGACCAGGGGACACTAAAGAGTGACGCACACAGCTGGGAGACCAGGGAACACTAAAGAGTGACGCACACAGCTGGAGACCAGGGGACACCAAAGAGTGACGCACACAGCTGGAGACCAGGGGACACTAAAGAGTGACGCACACAGCTGGAGACCAGGGGACACTAAAGAGTGACGCACACAGCTGGAGACCAGGGGACACTAAAGAGTGACGCACACAGCTGGAGACCAGGGGACACTAAAGAGTGACGCACACAGCTGGGAGACCAGGGGACACTAAAGAGTGACGCACACAGCTGGAGACCAGGAGACACTAAAGAGTGACGCACACAGCTGGGACACCAGGGGACACTAAAGAGTGACGCACACAGCTGGAGACCAGGGGACACTAAAGAGTGACGCACACAGCTGGAGACCAGGGGACACTAAAGAGTGACGCACACAGCTGGGAGACCAGGGAACACTAAAGAGTGACGCACACAGCTGGAGACCAGGGGACACCAAAGAGTGACGCACACAGCTGGAGACCAGGGGACACTAAAGAGTGACGCACACAGCTGGGAGACCAGGGGACACTAAAGAGTGACGCACACAGCCGGAGACCAGGAGACACTAAAGAGTGACGCACACAGCTGGGACACCAGGGGACACTAAAGAGTGACGCACACAGCTGGGTACTTGAGTAAAAGTAGAAGTACTCAGATCTTGTACTTGAGTAAAAGTAGAAGTACTCAGATATTGTACTTGAGTAAAAGTAGAAGTACTCAGATCTTGTACTTGAGTAAAAGTAGAAGTATTCAGATCTTGGTCTTGAGTAAAAGTAGAAGTGCTCAGGTCTTGTACTTGAGTAAAAGTAGAAGTACTCAGATATTGTACTTGAGTAAAAGTAGAAGTACTCAGATCTTGTTCTTGAGTAAAAGTAGAAGTACTCAGATCTTGTACTTGAGTAAAAGTAGAAGTACTCAGATCTTGTACTTGAGTAAAAGTAGAAGTATTCAGATCTTGGTCTTGAGTAAAAGTAGAAGTACTCAGATATTGTACTTGAGTAAAAGTACTCAGATCTTGGACTTGAGTAAAAGTAGAAGTACTCAGATATTGTACTTGAGTAAAAGTAGAAGTATTCAGATCTTGGTCTTGAGTAAAAGTAGAAGTACTCGGGTCTTGTACTTGAGTAAAAGTAGAAGTACTCAGATATTGTACTTGAGTAAAAGTAGAAGTACTCAGATATTGTACTTGAGTAAAAGTAGAAGTACTCAGATCTTGTACTTGAGTAAAAGTAGAAGTACTCAGATATTGTACTTGAGTAAAAGTAGAAGTACTCAGATCTTGTACTTGAGTAAAAGTAGAAGTACTCAGATCTTGTACTTGAGTACAAGTAGAAGGACTCAGATCTTGTACTTGAGTAAAAGTAGAAGGACTCAGATCTTGTACTTGAGTAAAAGTAGAAGTATTCAGATATTGGTCTTGAGTAAAAGTAGAAGTAATCAGATCTTGTACTTGAGTAAAAGTAGAAGTACTCAGATCTTGTACTTGAGTAAAAGTAGAAGTACTCAGATCTTGTACTTGAGTAAAAGTAGAAGTACCAGAGTGTAAGAATACTGAAATGTTCCTCAAGTTAAAGTAGAAAAGTATTCTCATCAAGATACAGTTAAAGTATCAAAAGCAAAAGTAGTCATTGTGCAGATTTGTAAACAACACAGAAAAGGGAAGAACGTGAACTGCTTTAATAGTAACTATGGCAACTACCTATAACTTCACCAAGTAGAGGCGCTAGCAGCCGTAAACATTCCTTTACACCTTTGGGATTAAAACTCCTGAACTATAATCTGGACGCGTACCCGAGGCATGTTGAGCACCAGGTGTCCGCTGGTTTGAGACCTCAGCGCCGTGGAGCTGTCCGGCTTCACTTCAGCAGGCAGCAACATCTGAAATATCTGCAGAGTAAATTATTCATAACGTTAATTAGCAAGATGAATGTTCTGATCCCGCCGTCCCACTGTGTCTGATGACTCTAATCATTAGCGGGTCTTTTTATAGCGACGCTTTCCAGAATGAGTGGAGGCAGAGGGACGAGAATAACTGGACATTAATCGCTGTCCCGCGAAGTCGTAGGAACGCGATCCACACGGGAGCAATAACGGGGAGTTAGACTTGTGGAGCTTTTAGAGACAGAGGGGTTTTAGGGGAAACCGTGTGAATAGAGACGAGGAATCAGAACACTCCATTTATCCTGGTGGAAATCGGGTTCCCTAAAAGTTACTTGACTTGAACTTGCCCATCCTGACTTGAGACTTGACTCAGACTTCAGCGCAAAGACTTGAGACTGACTTGTGACTTGCAAAACGATGACTTGGTCCCACCTCTGGCACATTGTAATACCCTAACCGGTGGCGGTTCTAGACCAATTTGACTGGGGGGGGCCACTGGGGGGGCAGTTATTTTCTGAGGGGGGCACAATAAATGCAGGACGAAAAAGAGAACTAGACAGTATGAAATAAGAAAACAATACAATACAGTTATTGGTATTTGTTTCAGTACACTTATTTATTTCAGATAGATCTTATAGTTATTACCGTTAGCTTCAGCTTAAGTTATAGTGCAATGTTTGCACTCACACCATATTTATATAAAAATAAAGGCAATGAACAGTTACATCTCTACTTTACATAAGGGTGTCTGCACAATCTCACATTACAGCAACAAAATCCTGAGTACCAGAAAATATACATTTAAAAAAACCCAAAAAAAAACTTTCCATTGTCATTGCCACAGAGGGGTAAGAGGTCAGTGTTAGGGGGGCACTGGCCCCCCCTGCCCCCCCCTAGAACCGCCCCTGATCCTAACCGCCCTGTATCTCCGGCTGCTGTCAGGTGAGGTTTGATAAACACGCCTGCTGCTGTCAATGAGTTCATATTTAGGAGGAGTTTTAAAGGCCTCAGCTGATGTATCGCTGCGTATATCACCCCACCCGCCCAATCAGGCTGACCCCTGGCATAAAACAAGCATCCATAAATAGGCTAACAGCTTGACGTGACATTCAGGACTTCAGACCTGCGGGGCTGTGGGTTCATAATGAGAGGAAACAGGACCAGAAACAAACGGAACACTTCTTGGATGTATGCGCGGCCAAGCAGCTTTCTAATCAGGCTGAAAGGTCGCTGCGGTCGTTTGGAGGAGATTAAAACCCTCCACACGTTCCTTATGTTCTGCTGACGGGAACAGCTTCAAAAAGTACCCATGTTTCCCATGAGCCTGTATCCGTCTTTCATCCTTTCTTTAAAACTAAGGCTGTTGATGTATTGTGATTTCAAAAAGGTTGGAACAGCTGGAAATTAGCAATGTTGGCTAAAGCTAATGCTCCAATTACTGTTATGTGACAGTTGATCAGTGGGGACTGTTCACGAATGTATCACAGGTCTCAGACATATGCAGAGCCTGTCTCTGATTGGCTGAAACCCCAAACAGATCATTGCAGCATTACCCATAATCCCCTATGTTTCAGCCCTGTTTCCAAAGTGCTGATTCTCTGTCTGTTACTTTAGATGAAAATAAGGAGCCCCTCCCCACGCCCCTCTGAGAGACATTTGGTTACAAAGAATAACGGGGAGGGGGGGGTTACCTTGTTGCTGATTGGCCAATGGCTACACAAGACAACACATCGTTATGACATCATAAAGTGGCCAAAATCTGATCAGCTCATTTTCAGACAGGTTTTTATAGAAATGGATCAAAAAGAGAGAAAATCTTTGTTCCTGAAACTTTCAGAGTCTCTTTCCACAGAGGGGACACATGTTGATGTAGAAGAGACATGAAGAAGAGGGGACACATGTTGATGTAGAAGAGACGTGAAGAAGAGGGGACACATGTTGATGTAGAAGAGACATGAAGAAGAGGGGACACATATTGATGCAGAAGAGACATGAAGAAGAGGGGACACATGTTGATGTAGAAGAGACATGAAGAAGAGGGGACACGTGTTGATGTAGAAGAGACATGGAGAAGAGGGGACACGTGTTGATGTAGAAGAGACATGAAGAAGAGGGGACACATGTTGATGTAGAAGAGACGTGAAGAAGAGGGGACACATGTTGATGTAGAAGAGACATGAAGAAGAGGGGACACATATTGATGTAGAAGAGACATGAAGAAGAGGGGACACATGTTGATGTAGAAGAGACATGAAGAAGAGGGGACACATGTTGATGTAGAAGAGACGTGAAGAAGAGGGGACACATGTTGATGTAGAAGAGACATGAAGAAGAGGGGACACATATTGATGTAGAAGAGACATGAAGAAGAGGGGACACATGTTGATGTAGAAGAGACATGAAGAAGAGGGGACACGTGTTGATGTAGAAGAGACATGGAGAAGAGGGGACACGTGTTGATGTAGAAGAGACATGAGGAAGAGGGGACACATGTTGATGTAGAAGAGACATGAGGAAGAGGGGACACATGTTGATGTAGAAGAGACGTGAAGAAGAGGGGACACATGTTGATGTAGAAGAGACATGAAGAAGAGGGGACACATGTTGATGTAGAAGAGACATGAAGAAGAGGGGACACATGTTGATGTAGAAGAGACATGAAGAAGAGGGGACACCTGTTGATGTAGAAGAGACGTGAAGAAGAGGGGACACATGTTGATGTAGAAGAGACATGAAGAAGAGGGGACACATGTTGATGTAGAAGAGACGTGAAGAAGAGGGGACACATGTTGATGTAGAAGAGACATGAAGAAGAGGGGACACATATTGATGTAGAAGAGACATGAAGAAGAGGGGACACGTGTTGATGTAGAAGAGACATGAAGAAGAGGGGACACGTGTTGATGTAGAAGAGACATGGAGAAGAGGGGACACGTGTTGATGTAGAAGAGACATGAGGAAGAGGGGACACATGTTGATGTAGAAGAGACATGAGGAAGAGGGGACACGTGTTAATGTAGAAGAGACATGAAGAAGAGGGGACACGTGTTGATGTAGAAGAGACATGAAGAAGAGGGGACACATGTTGATGTAGAAGAGACATGGAGAAGAGGGGACACGTGTTGATGTAGAAGAGACATGAAGAAGAGGGGACACGTGTTGATGTAGAAGAGACATTAAGAAGAGGGGACACGTGTTGATGTAGAAGAGACATGGAGAAGAGGGGACACATGTTGATGTAGAAGAGACATGAAGAAGAGGGGACACATGCTGATGTAGAAGAGACATGAAGAAGAGGGGACACATGTTGATGTAGGAGAGACATGAAGAAGAGGGGACACATGTTGATGTAGAAGAGACATGAAGAAGAGGGGACACATGTTGATGTAGAAGAGACATGAAGGAGAGGGGACACATGTTGATGTAGAAGAGACATGGAGAAGAGGGGACACATGTTGATGTAGAAGAGACATGAAGAAGAGGGGACACATGTTGATGTAGAAGAGACATGAAGAGGGGACACATGTTGATGTAGAAGAGACATGAAGAAGAGGGGACACATGTTGATGTAGAAGAGACATGAAGAGGGGACACATGTTGATGTATTTATCTGCTTTTGTTTGTGTTCTCTTCATGCAACCGGTCTGCATCGTGCACGTTAACATGTTCACTAATGCGTATTGTCTCCTCTTATATATAAATAACGATATAACTCGTCACCCTTCAGCAAAGGGAACTGAGAACTTCCACACCACCACGATGTGCAATATAAATACCATCACCATTACAAAACACTCGCTGCTATACAACATGTGCAATATTAGTATTACTATTATTGGTGTTTCAGCCAATCGGAGACAGGCTCTGTATATATCTGAGACCTGTGACATATATCGATGACAAACAGTATAATAGGGGAACTTTAAAGTGGACCTATCATGCTATATTTGAATAATATGGTGTAGGACCTTATATAAGGCATATTTATACTTTTTATTTTTCAAAATACCAAACAGATCATGCATTTTAGCCATTCCTCATTTCACTCAATTTAACACCGTCTTTTCACGGGCTGATTCTGTGAGCGCCACCTACAGGCCTGGCATATGTACTACAGCGTCTCCAGCGCTTTCGAACGGCAATGTCCGTGGCTGTCTCCTCCTGATTGGTGGAGTTGGCCCAATAGCCGTAGCGCCACTTCTGTGACGTCAGGACAGTGTTCAAATCTGGATCGGTCCGTATCAGATCCATTGCTGCCCCTTTTTAAGCGATTTGGGTACGGAGGAAAAGAGAGAGGGTTGTGTTTTCTGACACTTGGGGGGACACATGTTCATGTATACCAGTGCTTCTCAAAGTGTGGTCCGTGAGCGCCCCCTAGTGGTCCGTGAGTATATTGGTAACATTTCATATTTGACATAAATAAATATATTTAAGTTTTTCGCACTCTCGCGGGAATATCTCCGCAATGGAGCGAGCTTAAGCTTCACTTTTGATTGCATGAAATAGCCCAGCGCAACACCTTCATCACACATGTTGCCACTTGTTTGTACCATTTGTAATCTGTTCTAGAAAAACGATGTGTTTTTTTATATTTGTGGAGTTAGGTGGTCCGCGAGTGTTTTTTTATTGGTTAAGTGGTCCTTGGTATGAAAAAGTTTGAGAAACACTGATGCATACAAGACGTACAAAAGTGCATTTTGCATGATAGGTCCCCTTTAAATAACTACAAATACAGCGTACCTTTCCCTTGACGTTGACTCTGGCGTAGGTCGTCTGAATATCCACGTCGATCAGAGAGGAGTCCATGTGTCTGTGAGAGGAATGGAGGTGAGTTTAATGATAATATGCCATAAATAACAAATCACCTCTGGCTGGAAGAGAACTGGACTTAAAACATCCACAATGTACATTTTATATTTATATGTGATTGAATATTCCATTCCATGCACGCTTGATGTGTTTCCTGCTTATATTGTGTTCACAGAAAACTGGCCTTTCAACAGTGTTTTATTTGTCAGACGGTTCCATCTGTGACGTGTGTCCCCTCTTCTTCATGCCTCTCTAATACTGGGTTCTTTCTGTTTTGAGATGTTTATATTTTAGAATTGTTCATTTCTACTCTTTTAATTTCTTGTTATGTGCAATGCCTTGTTTTGTTTTATGCTGCTGCAACAAAAGAAATTCCAAAATTGGGATTAATAAAGTACGTCTTATCTCATCTTAGTAGTGCTTCACATGAATCAGATGTACGCACCTGTAATCTACTTTAGTCATGAAGTCGTTTGAACTGTCAGGACTTTAAATGCTTCAAGTAATGACGGTTGTGAAGAGATATTTAATTTAGATCCTTATTAAGTAAACCAGAGAAAGGAAACACACACAGATAAGGAAAGATAACAACTGATAAACCGCAAATATGTTCCGACTTTATTTGCAGTATTCCGGGGAAAAATGGTTTCGGGGAAATGTGTAGTTTCTTTAGAATTTTGAAGTTATCAGGAATTGATTTATTTTTACTTTTCTTCCAACAATTCCGACTTTTCTTAAAAAAAATCCCGACTTTTCTTCAAAAAATTCTGAATTTTCTTCTTAAAATTCCGACTTTTCTTCAAAACATTCGACTTCTCTTCAAAGACATTCGACTTTTCTTCTTAAAATTCCGACTTTTCTTCAAAGACATTCGACTTTTCTTCAAAGACATTCAACTTTTCTTCAAAAAAATCCGACTTTTCTTCTTAAAATTCCGACTTTTCTACTTAAAATTTGAGTTTTTTCTTCAAAACATTCTGACTTTTCTTCAGAAATCGCAAGAATATTAGTTTTTTTCTTCTAAATGTTGGCTTTTTAAATTGCAAATACGGTTATAATATGAAGAAAATATGAATTGGAGACTTAAAAACAGCTGAATAACCCCCAAAATGTGTTATCTGCAAAGAGGCTTGAATTTTAAGGTATTAATCAAAACATTGATAGATGTAATATAGTATGTAATATAGTATAATCTATCGGGGGATTAACCATGAAACCATGCTGATGAATACCCAGTGTGGGCTCATCGTACCTGTACACCTCCAGGTTTAAGATAATCGTGTTGTTCACTTCATCTTCAGTCAGAGAGAAGTCCAGCCTGTGAACGCACAGAAAGAGGAGGAGTCACAAACTGGTGAAACTGCAGAGCATTAAATACAGTTTATCCCTTTAGTCTTTGAGTTTAACACGACTACCAACCTAAAACACGCTTCACATCTTAATGACACGTGTCCGTTCCTGGCTTAATGGTTTGATGACACTGATCTCAAAGACTTGGGCGATCACTCATACACAATATTTTAGGACTTAAAAACAAAAGCTCTAACATTACATCTTACTAGCCTTTTTTTTGTTCTGAGCAAAAAGTCGGAATTCAGATTTTTTTTTCTCAGAATTCTGAAATTATTCGGAAGAAATTGCAAAATAAAATTCAAACTTTTTTTTCTGACCTATTTTTTTCTCTGAATTCAAACCTTCTCAGAAAAATTATAAATTTTTCAGAATTCTGGCTTTTTTTCAAAAATCAGGAAAAAAATTACTTTTTACTTTTTTTCGGGTAAAATACATATATTTATTTATTTTTAATTCTAACTTTGTCTCAGAATTCAAAATGAATGTGTCCCCAGTCTTCAAAATGTTCAGTTCAAACTAAACATCCATACACATAAAAACCTACAGCTTCAGTTCAGAGAATGGCTTTTCTTTGAGAGAAACTGTTGCAGAGTAGCATCAATCTGCAGAAGGTGACTTTACACGGTAATAAGTATCAACATCACAGACATGATGTTCTGACTCTTACTGTACCTTCTGCTGCAAAGTGATGCATCATATGAAGCACATGTCAAACTCAAGGGCTTCACGAATCAATCTAGGTTCTCAGTGTGTTTGGCACACACAGAACTGATGACCTTGCATCACAGAACAGAAGTCGGCCAACATGGAAGTATCGTTTTTATAATATGTTAGGACTTAAAAGCAAAAGCTCTAACATTACATTGTACTAGTCTGTGTTGCAGAAAGTTGGAATAACTTTAATGAACCACAACACTTTCAATACATTTCATTTCTTGCAGAATTCTGAAGTTTTCAGGAAGAAGTAAAAAAAAAGGGTTGGGTTAGGGTTAAAAAAGAAATCCATCACTTCCTGGTCTTCTCTAAAGAAGAGGGACCAATGGAAACGTTGTCATGTTGCCGTTGGTCACCATGGAAACATTCATTAGCTAACAATGACATTATTGTTCTATTGATATAAAGGGAGGTCAGGTACTCTTTAAAGCAGCTGCTAGCTATGGGGACTTTCTACTGAAGTACACTTCAAAGCCTCTTTACTTTGACTTGAGTTAAGAAGTTTAGTCAGTACTTCTACTTTTACCAGAGTATTTTTAAACACGAGTATCTGTACTTCTACTTGGGTAAAGGATGTGTGTACTTGTACCTGAGTAAAGGATGTGTGTACTTCTACTTGAGGAAAGGATGTGTGTACTTCTACTTGAGTAAAGGATGTGTGTACTTCTACTTGAGTAAAGGATGTGTGTACTTGTACTTGAGTAAAGGATGTGTGTACTTGTACTTGAGTAAAGGATGTGTGCTTGTACTTGAGTAAAGGATGTGTGTACTTGTACTTGAGTAAAGGATGTGTGTACTTGTACTTGAGTAAAGGATGTGTGTACTTGTACCTGAGTAAAGGATGTGTGTACTTCTACTTGAGGAAAGGATGTGTGTACTTCTACTTGAGTAAAGGATGTGTGTACTTGTACTTGAGGAAAGGATGTGTGTACTTCTACTTGAGTAAAGGATGTGTGCTTGTACTTGAGGAAAGGATGTGTGTACTTGTACTTGAGTAAAGGATGTGTGCTTGTACTTGAGTAAAGGATGTGTGTACTTCTACTTGAGTAAAGGATGTGTGTACTTGTACCTGAGTAAAGGATGTGTGTACTTCTACTTGAGGAAAGGATGTGTGTACTTCTACTTGAGTAAAGGATGTGTGTACTTGTACTTGAGTAAAGGATGTGTGTACTTGTACTTGAGTAAAGGATGTGTGCTTGTACTTGAGTAAAGGATGTGTGTACTTCTACTTGAGTAAAGGATGTGTGTACTTGTACTTGAGTGAAGGATGTGTGTACTTGTACTTGAGTGAAGGATGTGTGTACTTGTACTTGAGTAAAGGATGTGTGTACTTGTACCCTCTCTGGAGAACGCGCAGACGGAGGGGTAGTGTGTAGGGGGCGGTTTGGAACTGGGCCTTTGAATATATTCCTGACCTCAGTATGTCTGCGGCTCAGATTTAAATCAGACTGGGTTTAAAGCCTTGACCCCTGGATGATGGAGGGGATTCTGGGATGGCCCCAAGCTATCAGGGTCCCCCCCCCCCCACGCACTCCCAAATACAGCAAACCAATCAAAAAAACGAAGGCCGCCTATAAAGCAATCACACAGCCCCTGCTGTTTCTCCCCGCCTCGCTGTCAGATGGAAAAGGTAATTGAGCCTTTCAAAGGAAACCCATGCCAGAGGAAACGGTTCTGGATTGGAGCCGTTTCCTTTCTTATTCTTTGGGAAACAAAATTGAAGCGGTTGATTGAATGTGTTTTGCCGCACTGACTGATGTTGCTTTCTGTGGAGTGGATCGGTCCATGTTCCACACAGCCAATCAGCTGCGTGAAAACTACTGAGATGAGATCTTACTAGTGTTGTGACTGCTGTAAAAGTACTTCTACCAAAGTATATGCAAGTTTACCCAGGAAAACTGTAAAGTAATAAAAGTATAAAAAATGCTGTTGAACTATAATGTCTTATATCATGAGATGATTATCACGAACGCATTAAAGTAACATAATGGATGTTTTTGGTTTTGTTGCAGATATGTATTACAGAGTGATATGGTTTTATAATCGA